>NW_026081477.1:0-1018 GCF_006386435.1 Epinephelus moara | reverse complement strand
CTGGCTTCCGGTCGGGGGAGGTGTCTGTCTGACCATGTGGTCAGGACAAGGACAAAGGAAAAGAAGCGGGAACTTTGAAATGCCTGTTTGGATGTAGCTCTGTTGAAAGCCTATTTGTTAATGAGTCTATGTGAATGTGACGTGTGTTGCAAACGGTCTGAATTAGTGCAGAGATTGTTTAGTTGCATGCAAGAATCTGTTTGTGAACAGTATTAGCAAACTAAATACTTAGCTGTGGCGAAGCCAACTAATCAATGACCTAACTGCAATCTATCACAACAATAACTCAGTAAACAGCATCAAATCACGTACAACAAGTCAAACAGTCTTGCTTAGCCTGTAAAGCTGTGATAAGCTATACGGTATGAGTTCTGTGGAAGGGAGCAGATCTTGTACAGATGCCTGTGACATCACAGAGTCACATGTCACTGTAAAAGGTCTTGTCCAATCAAGTTTTGGGACTTGAGTCTCACTGAGGTGTGAGGTGAGACCTCCTGTGCAGATGGGTACCACCTAGCTCTCTTTGTTTGAAGACAAAGAGCATGCAGAGGAAAAAGCCTTGAAATCAGTGATGATTTTACCAAATGATAAATCATCTGTGGTCCTGTGAATCCCAACATCCCCCCTTTGGTCAGAGGATTGCACTTGATGTGTGATCCTGAGGGCAAACACATCTTCAGTCCACAGTTGAAAAAGTTCATTTGTCAGTCCATACACATTGTAACATCTGGGCAGTTTGTTAACCAAGTGGGCATTTGTTGGTACTATCCATTTTCGCTAAGCAAGAATAGTCTCTAAGTACAAAACAAAACCTTCAGGTTACAGAACAACTCCAGATAAACAACAATGACACTGTCATGGTGTAAAATAACTAACTTGTGTTTCTCAATAGGTGTTAGTGAGAACAGGAATGTTAGTTATATACATGTGTTAGGTGAGATGGAGATAGGGTGTCACCTACAATGAGAAGGGTGTGTGTATGACTATGTGTGTGAAGTCATAATGTGGTGTCCTAACC
>NW_026081476.1:0-1440 GCF_006386435.1 Epinephelus moara | reverse complement strand
ATTGGCTCAGCAAATTTTTCCTTTGAGAAAAACTGTTTTTTCAGAAAGCTTTGAAGACGCCACCAGAGATGCTCATGGTTATTTAATCGTAGATCTCACCCCAAATTGCCCAGAACAATACAGACTGAGATCGGGGTTGTTACCGGAGCAGTGGCCCGTCGTCTATCTACCTAAATCACGGTCTTCCTGAATCATCATCATCATCGTCGTCATGTCTGCGCGTTTAAAAAGGAACGCTCCTTTACTGCGTGCTTTGTGTCACGCCATGCCTCAGAGGCGTAAAGATATTCTTAACCACGGCTCTTCCGACTTTCTTCAGTCTTTGTGCGAACTCTCTTTAAATGTTTTAAAAGGAAACATTCCCCTGACCAGGGCTCAATATCAAAAACTCAAAAGGCAAAAGAAAATTATCAAATTGCTGGCAAATAAAAAAGCCAGCCTAAAAACCAAGCGCCGAGCTCTGATGACCCAGTCCGGAGGGTTTTTATTGCCTCTGCTTTCGGCGGTTGTGCCCATCTTTGGACAGCTTCTAGGAGGACTAATTAATAGACGCTAATCAGAAAAGAAAAAAAAAGTCTCAAAAGATGTTTCTGGTCACGCCTCAACAGCTGAGCCGTATGAGTCAGACTTTGGGCAACAACAACAACAACAACAACAACAACAACAACAACGTTGAATCTCATGCCATGAGACGTACGGCTGAAAAAGATTTAGACGCAAAAATGAGGGATATATTAAACGAACGGGGGCTTAATCCTTATGAAAAAATTAAAAAATATAACGCTCTGTTACAAAGATACCTCACCCTGGTCAAACAAGGGGAGGAGGAACGTTGACTTTACCTAAAGACGGCGAGAGGCCTACCTCGCGACTCTGACGAGCCGGAAGAAAAACAAGATGAAAATGAAGAAAAGGACGAGAAAGAGGCAGGACTGGATGAGACGGCTCGCAAGGTACTGCAAAATCTTCCTCAGCGCGACCGCAAAAATGCAGAGTATATTATGAAGAAATTAGTCAAGAGCCAGGACGGGTGGACTCCCAAAGGCGAATTTATTCACGAGGGAAAGATTGTGAGAGGTTCGCATATGATTGACTTCTTTAAAAACAGTCTCTTATAAAAAGAAATCTCCAACGCCCAAGGGATGGACGGGGTTTTTGAATACTCTGACGGAGCTCAACATACCGATAAGCTCGGTGACCAATCCTCGCGCTCAATATCGTCGACTCAAAACCGTCGGAGGGTTTTGAGTCAACAAGAACACTGACGTTTGTCTTGTCTTTTTTTTAAATTCTTAAACAAGTTGTAACAATCTTTGAACATTTCTAGAGAACAGGTGGTGTGGTAAAAAGAATCTGCTCATTGAATCCTCGTACAACGTTGATATTTTTTCACAAACTTTGATACCATTCCGTAGTTTTCTCTGGACCCCTCCCAAATCT
>NW_026081475.1:0-1150 GCF_006386435.1 Epinephelus moara | reverse complement strand
GTCGGTGACGGCCGGGTATCCGCCCGCGGCTCATGCGCATCACTCGGACTGTATTTCTTTTACTTTGCGGTTCTGCTGCTGTGAGAGAGATGTGCTAGCACTCACTAACATCCGGGACAGACCTGAGCTCTGTCATCAACACATTAATACTGATAATAGTAATAATAAGCCACCAAGCTGGACAATGGACTGCCAGACGTTGTCCTTTAATTCATTGTTCATAAAATCATCCCGTTTTTTATCAAAAAGGACGTGGTGCTGTGAAATTATCAACCTTTATCCCATACTGTCCTGCCTGACAGAATTTCAGACTCTCCTGGTCTGCGCGACTATAAACAAACAATTTCATTGGCCCAGCTGTGTAGTTCCGCCGGTGAATTCAGCGGGGGTCAAAGTTTGGGCGGAAACAGTTTTCACCGCACGAAAGTTCTGCCCCGGTGTGCAAACTTCCATAAGAACCCATGAAATCAACTTTTATATTTTTCCGCGAAAATAATCCGCGCGGATATTTGCCTCAATGAGAATGGACTTCATTGACTTGATTATTATTATTACTATTATCAGTATTAATGTGTTGATGACAGAGCTCAGGTGAAGCTACGTGCAGCAGAGCAGGAGGGCTACTAGCCCCACTAGCTGTCCCGGATGTTAGCGAGTGCTAGCACGTCTCTCTCACAGCAGCAGAACCGCAAAGTAAAAGAAATACAGTCCAAGTGAAGCGCTTGAGCCGCGGGCGGATACCCGGCCGTCACCGACAACTAAAGCCTCGAGTGGTAACAAGTATGAGGGCCGTTGTGGTGAGCTAGCTCGATGCTAACTTCGGCTAGCGGTAGCGGTTAGCATCCGCCGCTAACACCCGCTTCCCAGCTCACCACAACGGCCCTCCTGCCCGTTGCAACAAAACGCTGGAGGCTCCCGTTGCCGGTGACGGCTGGATATCGGCCCATGGCTCCAGCGCTTCATTCGGACTGTAATTCCTTTCCTTTACGGTCCTGACAACTGCTGTTGCTGCTGTCTGGGGCAGGATGCTACACAGTTGAGCCAGAGAAGAGGGGCCCAGTTTGAATGTTTTGTTTACAAACTGCAACAAACAAAACTCCAGACTCTACCTTTAAGAGATGAGAACTAATAAATCACTTTGATGGTGCAT
>NW_026081474.1:0-1785 GCF_006386435.1 Epinephelus moara | reverse complement strand
TCTACTCTACTCTACTCTACTCTACTATATTCTGCTCTACTTTGCTCTACTCTACTATACTATACTCTGCTTTCTTCTACTCTGCTCTACTTTGCTTTGCTCTACTCTGCTCTGCTCTACTGTACTCTGCTCTACTCTGCTCTACTTTGCTTTACTCTGCTCTGTTCTACTCTGCTCTACTTTGCACTGCTCTGCTCTACTATTCTCTGCTCTACTATACTCTACTATGCTCTGCTCTACTCTATTCTGCTCTGCTCTACTTTATTCTGCTCTGCTCTACTACACTCTGCTCTATTCTAAAATCTGCTTAACTCTGCTCTACTCTATTCTGCTCTACTCTACTCTGCTCTACTCTGCTCTACTCTACTATACTCTGCTCTACTCTATAATCTGCTCTACTCTACTCTGCTCTACTCTATTCTGCTCTGCTCTGCGTTGCTCTACTCTACTATATTCTTCTCTACTCTACTATGCTGTGCTCTACTATGCTCTGCTCTGTTATACTCTATACTGTGCTTTGCTCTGGTCTACTCTACTCCACTTTACTCTGGTGTACTCTATAATCTACTCTACTCGTCTCTACTCTGCTCTACTCTACTATACTCTGCTCTACTCTAAAATCTGCTCAACTCTGCTCTGCTATACTCTGTTCTGCTCTACTCTACTATACTCTGCTCTACTGTATAATCTGCTCTACTGTACTCTGCTCTACTCTATTCTGCTCTGCTTTGCTCTACTCTACTATACTCTGCTCTACTCAACTATGCTCTACTATACTCTATACTGTGCTTTACTCTGGTCTACTCTACTCCACTTTACTCTGGTCTACTCTATAATCTACTCTATTCTTCTCTACTCTTCTCTTCTCTTCTCTGTTCTTTTTTTCTCAACTCTGCTCTGTTCTGCTCTACTTTATTCTGCTCTGCTCTAGTATACTCTGCTCTAATCTGTTCTGCTCTACTCTGCTCTGCTCTACTCTGCTCTACTTTGCTCTACTCTGCTCTACTCTGATATACTCCGTTCTGCTTTACTCTGCTCTGCTCTACTATACTCTGCTCTGCTTCACTCTGCTCTACTTTGCTTTACTCCACTATACTCTGCTCTACTATACTCTACTATGCTCTGCTCTATTCTATTCTGCTCTGCTCTACTCTATTCTGCTCTGCTCTGCTATACTCTGCTCTACTCTAAAATCTGCTCAACTCTGCTCTACTCTACTCTATTCTACTCTGCTCTACTTTGCTCTTCTCTGCTCTAATATACTATACTATACTTTACTCTGCTCTACTCTACTCTGCTCTACTTTGCTCTGCTCTACTCTACTCTACTATACTCTGGTCTATTCTGCTCTGCTCTACTCTGGTCTACTCTACTATATTCTGCTCTACTTTGCTCTACTCTACTCTACTATACTCTGCTCTCTTCTACTCTGCTCTACTTTGCTCTACTCTGCTCTACTGTACTGTACTCTGCTCTACTCTGCTCTGTTCTACTTTGTTCTACTTTGCTTTACCCTGCTCTGCTCTACTCTGCTCTACTTTGCACTGCTCTGCTCTACTCTGCTCTACTATACTCTACTATGCTCTGATCTACTCTATTCTGCTCTGCTCTACTATGCTCTGCTCTACTCTACTCTATTTTGCTCTGCTCTGCTCTACTATACTCTGCTCTACTCTAAAATCTGCTCATCTCTGCTTTGCTCTACTCTGCTCTACTCTACTATACTCTGCTCCCCTCTATAATCTGCTCTTCTCTACTCTGCTCTACTCTACTCTGCTCTACTCT
>NW_026081473.1:0-1236 GCF_006386435.1 Epinephelus moara | reverse complement strand
AGTCATTAGACGTCCTCTTCCCCAGCACGTTCTCAGCTGTGCAGTAATACTGTCCAGAGTCAGAGGACTGGATGGAGCTGAAGACGAGCTGTGGTCCTTCACTGTGAGATAACCACTTGTACCAGGTGTACTTAGCTGCTGGGTTAGCATCACTGCTACAGGTCAGAGTCACTGAACTGCCCTCCACTATCTCAACAGAGGGACTCACTGACACAGAGGGAAGCTTTGGAGCATCTGGAGGAGAAATGAACATGAATAACTTTAAAAGATGATAGAAGACATTATCACAGACAACAGACTATTTTAGCAGTAATTGTTTTATAAGATTATCCCTAGTATTTGTCACAGCAGCTTTGTTGAGTTCTGATCCTGGAGCTGTCACAGGTTAGACTCATTAACATTAGTTTTCAACAACTCTACATACTCTTCTCTTTACATACTGGATATAAGGATCACTGTGCTAATTAAAGGACAAAGACCACTGATATCCCTGTCCCGTGTCACTCTTTGACTGGAGCCCCATTGCAGATGCAGAAGCCTGCCTAAGCTTCCTGAGTAGATGTTTTCTACTTCACATGATTCGTAATAATATGTTTGCTGAGTCAGATAGATATACAGGAAATGTCTTTATAATCATTGTCAGTTTGGTAAAGTGCTTATGTTTACTTAGATTGTGATGCCACACAACTGTGAGTCCACTGCTCTCACAAAGTGTTGTGGATATATTGACATACCTCCTGACAATACCCCTCATATTATAATATTTAAAAAGTAATTAAAGAAACTAAAACTAAATCTTTTTTAACAATTAAAAATAGACTGAAAAACCCACTCTGGAAACTAAATTAAATTAAACAAAAAAATAAATAAAAATAAAAAAACTCTGAGAACAACATATTTTATATTTTTAACTTGTTTAACTGTTTCTCTAAATAATACTGCTGCATCTACATGAAGATTTAGAAGACTCCAGTGAGGTTTGGTCTGAAATTGTAATTGTGTTGTAAAGTCAGAACGTATGTGTCTTTTTTGTTCTGACACAGTGGATTAAACTTACACACTGAAGGAGAGGGGAAGTCCTTGAGTCCTCTTATAGCACAGGAGACGTTGTCACTAAGACCAAACTGGGCTCCTCTTATAGCACAGGAGACGTTGTCACTAAGACCAAACTGGGCTTTATAAGAAGACGTGTACTCCCAAAGAATTTCCACTTTATTCTTGAACCAGACGTAGGAA
>NW_026081472.1:0-1344 GCF_006386435.1 Epinephelus moara | reverse complement strand
CCTGTCAGTATCAGGTTCTACTGAGGCTCTGCTGACAGCATCAGGATCTTCTGAGGTTCTGCTATCACTATCAGGTTCTACTGAGGTTCTACTGTCAGTATCATGTTCTACTGAGGCTCTGCTGTCAGTATCACGTTCTGCTTAGGTTCTGCTGTCAGTATCATGTTCTACTGAGGTTCTGCTGTCAGTATCATGTTCTACTGAGGTTTTACTGTCAGTATCATGTTCTACTGAGGCTCTGCTGTCAGTATCATGTTCTGCTGAGATTCTACTATCAGTATCATGTTCTACTGAGGTTCTGCTGTCAGTATCAGGTTCTACTGAGGCTCTGCTGTCAGTATCATGTTCTGCTGAGATTCTACTGTCAGTATCATGTTCTACTGAGGTTCTGCTTTCAGTAGCATGTTCTGCTGAAGTTCTGCTTTTAGTATCATGTTCTACTGAGTCTCTACTGTCAGTATCAGCTTCAACTGAGGTTCTACTGTCAGTATCATGTTCTACTGAGGTTCTGCTGTCAGTACCATGTTCTACTGAGGCTCTGCTGTCAGTAGCATGTTCTGCTGAAGTTCTGCTTTTAGTATCTTTTTCTACTGAGGGTCTACTGTCAGTATCAGCTTCAACTGAAGTTCTACTGTCAGTATCATGTTCTACTGAGGTTCTACTGTCAGTATCATATTCTACTGAGGTTCTACTGTCAGCATCAGGTTCTACTGAGGTTCTGTCAGTACCATGTTCTACTGAGGTTCTGCTGTGAGTGTCATGTTCTTCTGATGCTCTGCTGTCAGTATCATGTTTTTCTGAGGCTCTGTTGTCAGCATCAGGTTCTACTGAGGTTCTGCTGTCAATATCATGTTCTACGGAGGCTCTGCTGTCAGTATCATGTTCTACTGAGGTTGTACTGTCAGTATCATGTTCTACTGAGGTTCTGTCAGTATCATGTTCTAATGAGGCTCTGCTGTCAGCATCATGTTCTACTGAGGCTCTGCTGTCAGTATCATGACCTACTGAGGCTCTGCTGTCAGTATCATGTTCCACTGAGGCTCCACTGTCAGTATCATGTTCTACTGAGGCTCTGCTGTCAGTATCATGTTCTTCTGAGGCTCTGCTGTCAGTATCAGGTTCTACTGAGGCTCTGCTGTCAGCATCAGGATCTACTGAGGTTCTGCTATCACTATCAGGTTCTACTGAGGTTCTACTGTCAGTATAATGTTCTACTGAGGCTCTGCTGTCAGTATCAAGTTCTGCTTAGTTTCTGCTGTCAGTATCATGTTCTACTGAGGTTCTGCTGTCAGTATCATGTTCTACTGAGGTTCTACTGTCAGTATCAGGTTCTACCGAGGCTCT
>NW_026081471.1:0-1605 GCF_006386435.1 Epinephelus moara | reverse complement strand
ATATACTGAGACTGAATGTTGCCCATTAGACATAACCCAAACAAATTACATTTCATATTTACCCACTACAGAGATATCAGCGACGAATTTTACCTGAGAGAGGCTGCTCTTGGTGGGGCAGCCTAAGCGCTCATGAACACATGTTTATTATCTATGAGCGCTGACACCGCTGTCATCTAGCGGGACCTTACATTCAGCTGTGCTCTATATTAATACATCAATCATGGGTTTGAAGTTTAAACTACGAATGAAAACACTACATTCTGTGACAGAACAACAGTAACATATTGGTAATTACGACTTACAATTGTGCGCCTTTCTCTCACTTGCCATTTCCAATGATTGTTGCGAAACGCATGCTGGGATACCTGGCTGTCGGAAGTCCACACAAATCTGCTCCGATGCATCCCCGGTAAAAGGGGCGTGGCGAGAACACATCCGGGCATTTGGACTGAACTTGGCTAGATGTGAACTTTGAATTGGAACAGTACTTGGGCTGTGACTGATGACGTGTCACAAGTCCACAAGAACACAAGTCCGCACAAGAACGCATATTGAGAAACAGCTAATGTCTTGGAACACTTAAGCTTCAAAAGATAAAATTGGCTCGAGCGTAACATCACTGCTGGTAGGTAGTGGTTTTAGGTTTTCTGTTTCTAAGTGAAATGCTGTAATTTACCCTCTGCTAGTGATGGCTTCATGAAGGCTTCATGAAGCCTTTAACCCTTTTGGACCATTGTATTGAAAATTGGTTCACTACTCGAAGCTTCATTCATTGAGCACGTGGGTGACATCTGCTGGCACAGTGGTTGTTGTACAGCCTTGCAAAGGTGCCACTGTGCACTTTGAGTTTTGTTGTACTGTGAAAAATACTTAAATAAAGCTGAAATCTAACTTCATTTTACGTGTCTGTTGTTTACTTCCTTACCTTAAGAATTCATATATTATATTATATTATATTATATTATGTTATATTATATTATATTATAATAACATTAATTACATCCACAGCCTCATTGAATCCTGTAAATATTTGCTCTGGCCTCTGCCTATCGAACCAAACAAGTCAGGTTATTCAGTCTGAATGAAACAGTGAAGTGGTTCGAACATCATCAGTCATGTGGTTTTCCCAATATGAAGCAAGCTCCGGCACCGTGCTTCAGAAAAATACCCTGTCGAGTTTGAAGCATGCTTCAGAGCCTTGGTATCAGAGGTAACACTACCCTCTGCTTTGTACCTTAGCGACCCTTGCTCCCCAGTGTATTTGGCCTTCTGTGTGAGAGGTCCTAGTAGTCAGGCAGGAGAGGTCATTAATCTGCTCTTTTTGTAGATGCGACTGCCACTGCTGTTTTGTTCATTTTGATTTTATTCTATACTTGGTAATTTTGCTATGCTCATTTTGTTTCTTTGCTTTTTGCCTTTGTGAGACTCTTGTTTTCCCCAAGAGGTGAATTGTGAATTTAACTGTTCTTCTTTTGTCTTTGTTTGGATGCGACAGGATTGTCGGTGTGTGACCGTTGACGGTGGAGGGTTTTGGTGATAGAGTTTCTTCCCCCCTGCCGCATACCTCTTTCACTTGGGTGTTGTGGTAGTTTTTGCACCTCC
>NW_026081470.1:0-1093 GCF_006386435.1 Epinephelus moara | reverse complement strand
ATGTGTAAGTGACAAAGAAAATTCAGCATTTCAGTATAATATCATGTTCTATAAATCCTGCATCAAAGGGACAAAATATATGTAGATAAGAACACCTATTAAATCTAACAATTCAAGTATGAAATTCACCACGTGTAAATTAATATTAGTGATAGACTATTTATCACATTTATCTACTGATTCCTATGTACATTTCAGATGATGCATTTAATCAAACTATTTATCACATAATTGATTGTAGATTATGGCATTTCCGAAATGATCAGTTTATAGGAAATAATCACATTACATTTATCTGTTGATTGTAGAAAATTCCATTTAGCAAATCCATCAATTCAGTGGAGATGAGGAAAACTATTAAGTGAATGCAGGTGATAGTGAATCAATTATCTATTTCTCATCATTTTGGAGTCAATTGTAAGCTCTATCCCTTATTATATCAAAATAAGGAAAATCCCCTTAAATGTGTGGCATGTGCTATAGGATGAGGAACAGACAAACCACAATGGTGTGTGTCCCATTTTAATGTGGTTGCTTTGAGTCATGGTTAATTCATAAATATAAAAGATAACCATGTTGATGTGAACAAATCAAGCCCTATGCATGATGTATGGTGATGCTAGAAATAATCAAAATGAATAGAAAATACACCTTTTTTACCTCTCTGCAAACAGTTGCCTTACTTAGCCTCTCAGCATCACCAACACTATACAGGAATGTACTGCTAGCAAAGAACCTCAGTGCAATACGGACTGACTGCACAGTGGTCAGAGACTGGCTGTGGCGTATGACCTTTATAACGTGTGGTTCCAGCAAACTGCATAGATACACTATGCTTTGCCTGCTGAACCGGTACCTTTCCCACAGATAGGAGTCCGTCTGTATCAGTGGGTTGGTCCTGTCCTGGAAGACCCTTGGGGCTGGTGGTGGTTGGAAGGCCCTCTGAACAATGTGGGCCTCCTCATCAACAGGATCCTCAATGAAGGGGCATGCCATTATTTCCTAATTTACTCTCTCTGGCTCTGTCTCTGTGTCTCTCTGGGTGTGTCCCTCTCCTTTTCTGGCCGTTGTCAGTTGACCTTAATTGGCTGTG
>NW_026081469.1:0-3112 GCF_006386435.1 Epinephelus moara | reverse complement strand
GTTTCCACCCTTGGCCACACATGTTTTATAACACTGTTTGCACAGTGGTGCATCGCTGTTAATGTTAACATTCTCTCTCTGCTCCTGTCTCTCGCTCTCTTTCTCTCCTTTATCTCTCTCTGTCGCCAGACTCCTGCTCCGCTTGCTGCTCCGCTTGCTGCTCCAGCTCCACGCTGCTCGCTCACTCGCTCGCCTGCTTGCCCCGGCTTGCTCGCATCGGCTCAAATTGCAATGCGGTGACGTAACGCAGCGGCGTAAAAAAAAACAAAAAAAAAACAAGTACCGGTCTCATCCAAGCGCTGTATAGTACCATTTTAAATGCACCAGTACCCCGGTACCAATTTAGTACCGGTATACCGAACAAGCCTAGTGCTAACATAAACATAATTAAAATAATACTAGAATTTCCGAATTTCACTTACCGAAAAACCTGGAGCACATACTTCTTGGACGGTCTGTTGGTATAATTAATCGAACAGTAAGCCATATTACTCCAACATTTGCCTGAAAAAATATCCAAAAGGCACAAACACGGCTGAGAGGACAGGTTCAATGCCTTGAACATGGGCACGAATTGGCTGAGTTGACGCCGAGCAGACGGCCGAGTCTGAGCTCAGGCTGATTCTTTAGGTAACAATTCGATTCGATATCGATTCGATTCGATATTGATTTAAACACTTAGATATCGATTCAGTAATAAGTAGAAATACACAAATAATTCATTGGAGTACCTGGTGATAATTTCAAAAAAAATATTTGTTTATTTTCATGCCCATATGAACAGCCATGGTATAACTCATAACATTTTTTTAGCAAAAACATCTGACAATAAAGAATTAGCACAATAGTATGTGTGCTGCTGAATATGGAGTACAAAAGTAAAAAATATGACAGTACTGTACTAAAACTAAAGTGCGTGTAAACTTAAATTGAATTTCTTTTCTCTTGGCAATTGTGTTGTAACTCACACAACATTTCTGAGCAATAAAACATCTGACAATAAAGAATTAGCACAATAGTATGTGTGCTGCTGGATATGGAGTACAAAAGTAAAAAATATGACAGTACTGTACTAAAACTAAAGTACTTGTAAACTTAAATTGAATTTCTTTTCTCTTGGCAATTGTGTTGTAACTCACACAAAATTTCTGAGCAATAAAACATCTGACAATAAAGAATTAGCACAATAGTATGTGTGCTGCTGAATATGGAGTACAAAAGTAAAAAATATGACAGTACTGTACTAAAACTAAAGTGCATGTAAACTTAAATTATATTTCTTTTCTCTTGGCAATTGTGTTGTAACTCACACGACATTTCTGAGCAATAAAACATCTGACAATAAAGAATTAGCACAATAATATGTGTGCTGCTGAATATGGAGTACAAAAGTAAAAAATATGATAGTACTGTACTAAAACTAAAGTGCATGTAAACTTAAATTATATTTCTTTTCTCTTGGCAATTGTGTTGTAACTCACAACATTTCTGAGCAATAAAACATCTGAATACAAAGCATTAACACAATAATTAGTGATGGCCGAATGTAGCCTCATGAATCATTTTCTTTATTTTCTGAGCCCACTAGATGGCGCTTTTTTTTTTGTTCAACAAAAACCAGATTTCCATTCTTTTAGATTTAGCCTCTCTCTTTAAACCAAGAGCACCTTTTCTGGAGATCCTGGCGCACAGCAGACTTCATCTCCTTCACCATCACGGAGTCATTGGGGGCTGGTTGCATCTCCTCCAGAAGTCTTGCTCTCAGGAGTGCGATGACAGACAGAGTTGGGGTACCTTCCTGAGACATCACCAAGGTAGCTTTCTTCAGTGGCTTCAGAGCCTGTGCAACATCCTCTGCTGCTGTTATGTCTGCCTCTGTAAGGGTGCACAGATCTTTTTCCTGTTTTGGTACTTCAGGGGCAAGTAGTGCAGCGGAGACGGCTGGTTGCTGCTCCAAAAATCTTTCCAGCATGTCTAATGCACTGTTCCAACGCGTTGGTACATCAGTCACTAATTTGTGTAGTGGGAGGTCCAGCAACTTCTGTTTCTTCTTGAGTGCATGACTGGCTAAGGTGCTGCGATGAAAAAAAGTGGAAATGCGCCTCACTCTGCCGAGAAGCCGTGCGACTGCAGGGATTTTAAGAGCAGCCTGGGAAGCCAAATTGAGTATGTGGGCAAAACAGCCCACATGCAATGACTCAATGAGACTGACAGCAAGTAGCATGTTGGCGGCATTATCGGTGACAATTGCCGGTACTTTCTCTGTTAATCCCCATTCATTTATTGCCTCTGTCAACAAGTTTGCTATATTGCTCCCTGTGTGGCTTTCGTGCAGGGCTCTGGTCTGCAGAACATTTGACAGTAATGCCCACTCATTAGAAATGAAATGAGAAGTGATAGTTACGTAGGGGTCAGTCGCTCTGGAAGTCCAACCATCACATGTAAGAGCCACTCTCTCTGCCGACTTCAACGACTCCAAAACCGCTGTCTTTACCTCCGTGTACACCTTCGGGACGGCGACTTCAGTCATATGTTTGCGTGTTGGTATGGCGTATCGTAGTTCGAGTGTGTGTAGCATCTTCTGGAAACCTGCGTTTTCCACGACACTGTACGGTCGTAGGTCCTTGCATATGAAGATAGCCACAGACTCTGTTATCTTCTGTGCACGGGCAGAGCTTGGCGGCAGTTTGCACAGAAAGGATGTGTCGAGTTGCATCTGTTTTGGTTTAACGTTAGCCACAGGTTGCTGCAGAACATCAGCATGGTGTCGGCTAAGGTGGTTGCGCAGGTTCGTGGTATTATTGCAGTATTTTAGTACTGCCTGGCACAGCTTACACACGACTTGACTCTTGTCTGTTACCTGTGTTGTTCCGGGTTTACATTTAAATCCAAAGTGACCCCAAACGTCTGATTTTAAAGTTGAAGGCACCGACATAATGCTGCTGCTACTAGCTTCGTTGCTTGCCATGTTGTTGTGTACAGTGCGGCTTCTGTCCGTACAACGCGAATCATACGGAGGTGTTGCTCACCGCGCCCCCTACTGGTTAGGGGCTTGAATCGATTCAGAGGCTTTTCTGAATCGATATTGAATTGTGAAAAAATATATTGCAAT
>NW_026081468.1:0-1195 GCF_006386435.1 Epinephelus moara | reverse complement strand
AACGATTGAGTCATTAAATTCACCCAGCAGTTTTAACATAACAAGCAAATCAATATAATAATCGGCATGTGAATGAGGTACGTTCAAACATTTTGAAGCTGTGTAACAATTCATTTCATTTTGCTGAGTTTCATCATCATGACATAAAATTATTTTCACGATTACACATTTCTTAATACAGTCTAAGTTCTATGATCGGTTCATTTCACTGTCCATTCATTACTAGGAGCGCAATTGTTTTTCCTTTTTTTTCTTTTTTCCTTTTTGTAACAACCAATCACAGCTTTTAGAAGACTGCGTCATACCTAGCAACGGGGTCAACCACACCTCCTCACTAAGATAAATGTTTCTGTCCCCTCCTTGCTCAGAGTTGCTCTCAGAAACTTCCTGAATCGCTCTTAAGCTAAGATTCCTTGCTAGGAATTTTTAGGCTAAGTTAGGAGTTCTCTGAGAGGACTCTGAGAATCTTTGTGAATACGGGCCCAGTAATCATTAGCACAATTTCTAATGTAAAACATATCAAGTTGCACCACATCTGATCTCTGCAAACTGGTGTGATCATTAGGTGATGTTACACATTTTAAGAACAGGGTGGCAGTAGTGGTTAAAACTGGCTTTTCCCAGCTGCTGGAGCTACAAGGCTACAATCTGTCGACCACACTCAATCAGCTCTTATTTTTAATTTCATCATAATTCTTGCAGTTACTAAAATGATGTTGCACTGGAAATTAAGCTTCTATTATTCAAACTTGACTCACCTTTACATCCTCTGCAGCTTTTTTTAAATACATTTCTAGTGCTGTAAATTGTTGAAATGTGTGCAGTTTAAATGTAAAATTAAACAATGTATTAAAACTTGCTTTGCTGGTTTTTAAATGGAGTATATCTGGTATGAATTTTTACAGTAACATGAACACCACCACACACTGCTGCAATCAATAATCAAGTCAGGAAAAACTTCCAAAACTATTTTATTATATTATTTTAAAGGTTGAATGAAGTCTCTCGCTGTCTGGACAAGGAGGAGGCTGTCTTGCGAACAGGACACTCACGTCTCTTTGTTGTCCACCCCCACCTCCTTAATTCCTCTTAGAACCAATGTATGGCATTAAGGATGCTTTCACACCTGGGGCCGTATTCACAAACATTCTGAGAGTACTATCGTATTCTGAATTTGTATCTGAATTCTCAGAGT
>NW_026081467.1:0-1412 GCF_006386435.1 Epinephelus moara | reverse complement strand
TTTCGCCACCTGCGTTCAGCTTGTCTACATACTCCTTTGTATTCTTTAACCAGTGTGGCGTTTCTCCAGGGTGCACAGGTGTTATCATTTATATAACGCTTTCTGATCACCTCTGCTTCACTTTTCATAGGATTAGCAAGGGTGGTCATTTTGAATGAAACACAGTAATGGTCAGATAAAGCGACATCGTTCACCACAACCTCAGAGATATTAAGACCTTTGGAGATAATTAGATCTAATATGTGTCCTCTGTTATGTGTTGGTTCTGTGACATGCTGAGAAAGCCCAAAGTTATCCAGAATATTTAACAGTTCCTTAGCACACCCATCTGTAAGATTATCAACATGAATGTTAAAATCTCCCACTAAAACAACACAGTCAAATTCCATGCATAGACAGCAATTTGGCAAACTCATCAAAAAACCTTGCATCATATTTGGGGGGTCTGTAGATGGTCACTAAAATTGCTCGACAGGGGGATTTTAACTGAGCGGCAACATATTCAAAGGAGTCAAATTGACCATAAAACATTTGCTTACACTGGAAGCTGTCCTTGAACAGAGTGGCAACTCCGCCTCCTCTCTTATGTATTCTTGCTTCACTAAAGAAACTAAAATTTGGAGGGGCTGTCTCAATTAAAACTGCTGCACTATTTTCCTGACCTAGCCAAGTTTCAGTTAAAAACATAAAATCAAGTTTGTGCTTGTTAATAAAATCATTGATTAAGAAGGATTTGCCAGCCAGAGACCTGATATTTAGAAGCACTAGTTGTGAAATGTTATCTGGCATAATTTTAGAGACAGATTGTGTTTGACATGAGATACATATCAGATTTGATGGGTTGACTGTCCTTGATTTTCTGCAGTTGTTTTTATTTTCGCCATGCCGCCGACTGAGTGACATTGCCGGCATAAGGGGGAAAGCGGCATGGTGACTGTCCCATCTCTTCTTTTCTTGACATTCTTTCTGGGCTAGAGACAATCTCTGCAGGTTTCTTGTAATGTGGAGGACAGAGTCACAGACCGTGACGTCATCATCATGGGAGGCGGTTGTTGTTTTTGGAGCAGTAACTGTCTGTCTGTCTGTCTGTCTGCTCCCTGTGTGCTGACCTTCCTGCTTGTCCGTGCACATATGTTCTGATAAGATGACTCGATGGTGTGACATATGTTGCAGCCAAGATCTGGAGCCAAGGTTGTTTGGGTGAATCCCGTCTGACATAAAGCGGCTTTTTATGTTCCAAAAAATATTAAAATTGTCAATAAATCCAACCTGTTGCTTGAGGCAGGCTGATGACAGCCATGTGCTTAAGCCAAGGAGTCTGCTGAAGGACTCGCAACCTCTGCCGAGTGTTGGGATAGGTCCAGAGATGAAAGACACGCCTGAGTGAAGTTTTTTAAGTGTTTCCAATAAAA
>NW_026081466.1:0-1130 GCF_006386435.1 Epinephelus moara | reverse complement strand
TGGAAGTGGGACCCTATTCATCCTTATTGAAAGTTACGTTTGACTTTTCAGATGTAAAATTACCAACAGCCAAGTGGCTAACTTTTGGTTTAACCCTCCGCTAACTTGAATGGGGATAAAATGATTTAATCATGCGGCTCTTCTACACTTTCAAAATGTTATTAGACCAACCTAATAAAATTCTCATAGTGTAACAGATCATTCTGTGGGGTTGTGATTCTCAAAAAAAAAAATGTATCCACTGATTTAGAGACAACTCTTTCCCAACTCGAGTCAATGGCTTCATGTGATGGACCCAGAGGTTGTAGTTACACAGTTTGGCCACTATGTCAAATTGGTGTAATAGTCCAGCGCATTTCCTTGGGGCCTGGCCGCAGTGCGTTTCAGAAGTGGCCCAGAAGCGGCTCTACGATCTGTTCTGCTAAAAATACACATCTAGTCTACGTCAGACAGAGTAGTGACATATTGCACAGAGCAAATCAAGCCTGAAAGGAAGTGAAACAGCAGCATCTGGTCATTTTTTTCAACTAAACAACCTTTAAATATAAATATATTTAATAAAGATATGTGAAATAATTATGAGGATGAATGATTTTAATAACTAAAACACTGCCACAAATTTTTGATCCATGTCATTCAAAAATGTATTTTAACCGATATTAACTTTGTCTGTAGGCTACAGCACCAAAATGTAGGAAATAACAACACAAGCACAATTAAAACAAAGAAAATGTAACCACTTAGCTTACTGACTCATGATAGAAGCACAAATATCAAGGGAAAATTGAACAAATCTACAAAACTGAGCACGCAATCAAATTCACTTCTGAGGGACTGGTGTGGTATGACACAGTGTGGAGGACAGAACAAAACTTGGTCAGAGCCGGTCAGCGGTGCAGCTGTACCTGGTGGAATCCACGGGTAAAAGTGACACTGATTCATAAACTATTTTTGTTGGCGCACTACCAAGTAGCCAGAAATATGCTAGCGCTAGCCAGCCGTAGCCAACCAATCTCAGTTGCTTATCAGCTGCTGATTAGAAAGCTAACTAACTTTGTCCCTAATGGAAAAAAAATTCTGAACACTTTATATTCAATTCAATTCAATTCAATTTTATTTATAAAGTCCAA
>NW_026081465.1:0-1214 GCF_006386435.1 Epinephelus moara | reverse complement strand
GCTACTGCCGCCCCAACTGAGCTACTGCCGCCCCAACATGTTGATTTTTAATAAGGAATCATTTTTGGCTTTTGTTTCTGATGTGTTGGTGGGAGCTCAAAAAGCAGTTAACAGGTCAGACATCATCAGGCTAGTGGTGGGGGCTGCCGAAAGGTTCCTCGGAATAAAGCAGCTGACAGAAAAGTTGCATCAATACATGATAGAGAATCAGGGCATGGACATGTCACAGTTGATCAGGACCAGCAGTTTGGAGGATGTAAGCGATGATGATGAGGTTCCTTAACATTTGAATGTGGTATATTCTTCAATGGAACACCCGGAGTCTGATTGCAAATGGCCAGGAGTTAAAGAGATTTGTTAATGAATTTAAAGAGGCACCAGAATTGATAGCCTATGTATTCAAGAAACATGGCTAAAGCCCTGTCTGGATTTTGTAATCCCAGGATATGAGTGTTTGAGGCTAGATAGGTCTGATAGATCAGGTGGGGGTTGTGCAACTTTTGTTAAGAACGGATTGCAATATAGAAAAGTTGATGTTTACTCCTGTAGTGAGTGTCTGGCTGTGGAGGTTTGGAGCAGTCATAATTCTATAACTGTGCTAATTATTATAATCCCTGTAAACCTTTGGTACTGTCAGATTTTGATGATATAATGGAGAAGGTAAGGTGTCCTGTTATATGGGTGGGAGATTTTAATGCACATAATCCTTTATGGGGCAGTGACCACAGGGATAGTAATGGTGTGATAATAGAAGATTTTTTAGATAAGTATGATCTGGTAGTGATAAATGATGGAAGGCCAACTAGGTATGATATTCTGAGAAATGCATGTAGCCATATAGATTTATCAATTGCTTCTTCAAACTTAGCTAGAATTGGTGAATGGGATGTAATGGATAAACACAATCTGGGTAGCGATCATTATCCAATTATCTGCAGGTTTGGTAGGGATTTGAGGAGAGAAGTGGAAGAAAAAGTTCCTAAATATAATTTTTCTAAAGCTAAATGGGATAAATTCCAGGAGAGTGCCCGAAGCTTAATTGGAGAGGTTGATAGTGAGGATTCTGTTGACAATTGGAATGCTGCGATTAGCTTCATGTTACATGAGGCTGCTCGGTGTTCCATTCCTGTGAAGCAGGCACCTAGGCCTCGTATGCTGGTTCCATGGTGGAATAAAGAGTGTGTAGCATATAGAAGATTAAAAAAGTATCCAAT
>NW_026081464.1:0-1051 GCF_006386435.1 Epinephelus moara | reverse complement strand
CCTTTTACTATGTGGAAGGACATTTTTGGTGTAACGGGTATTAACAAAGACATTAATATAGTCATCACAGATCAGGTGCAAAAGGACAGGGCAATGCCCTGCAAATCAGCATCAGTAATCCTTATTCTCTCCTTTGTCTTTGTCCTGACCACACGGTCAGGCAGACATCCCCTGATCTGAAGCTATCTTTGACACACCCATGCTTGTAAATAATTAGATAGTTAGAATTTGTGTGTTTTGTTTGTTTTGCTTTCTTTATGGATAAATATATTTGGAATCATACCTGCTGTCTGTTAATATTGCACAATAGTGAATGAATAGTCAACCTCTGTCATGTCAAGATCTCCAAAATCGTTCAGCCTTTACTATTGATATGGTAATTTTGGTTATGGTTATTAATTTAACTGTTAATCAAAATTCCAAATTGATAGTTTAGTGAACTTTATGAGACTGATATCATTAACTGGAGTTTAGTGAACTTTATGAGACTGATATCATTAACTGGCAAACGTTTTTACTTTCTTGGGAATGTTTGGGGCGGCAGTAGCTCAGTCCATAGGGACTTGGGTTGGGAACCGGAGGGTCGCCTGTTCGAGTCCCCGGACCAAAAATGTGGAGCGTGGACTGGTAGCTGGAGAGGTGCCAGTTCACCTCCTGGGCACTGCCGAGGTGCCCCTGAGCAAGGCACCGAACCCCCCAACTGCTCGGAGCGCCTGTCATGGGCAGCCCACTCTGACATGTCTCCATTTAGTGCATGTATAGGTCCAGTTTGTGCATGTGTGTGTTCGGACCTGTGTGTAATTGACAACAGAGTGTAAAATTGAATTTCCCCTCGGGGATTAATAAAGTATATAAAATTAAAAAATTTTTAAAAAAAAAATTAAAATGTTGCCCGTCGAGGTGACTTAATGTAAATTAAGTCACATTATTTAACATAATTAATAATTATTAATTATTTTATGATAACCATTTTTATACTTTACTTGGAAATCTGTTACAAGGTCAGACCCCTTGGTAAGGCATAGATCCCAACAGTAGTATCACCCTCATC
>NW_026081463.1:0-1274 GCF_006386435.1 Epinephelus moara | reverse complement strand
TAGTTTTTCTACAAAGTCAGTTTAAAATACATGTAGTTTTCAGCCCTTCTCAGACTTTATAATGGGTGTGTATTGCGTGAGCTAGAGTGGGTGATGTCAGCAGCTGTAAACTCATCAAGAAATTTTCTCTTCAACTCGCTCATACGGCCACAATTTTCACTGTACCCCTCAAGTGCAGGCAAGTCAGGAATCGCCATGACAACGGCTGCAGACACAGACACGCACACACAGTCCTCTACTCATACTTGAATTTTCTCTTCAACTCGCTCATACGGCCACAATTTTCACTGTACATACACAATTTATACTGCAAAACGTAGGAAAATTTGTCCTGGTCACAGAAATGTTGACATGGAATCTCTCACACGTACACATTTTTGCTGAGTGGCTCCAAAGCAAAGGGAGCGCCGATTTCTTTCTCATTCACTCCCATGTAAACTGAGAGGACAAATTTCTGGAAAACAGCTGAGGTGCAACACATTTTAAACTCACTCCTGTGACCACATTTTTGACTCTAGAAATATAAAACATGACACGTGCGTTCACAAGAAGTTTATCTCTCTCACCATCACTTCATTTTCATGATTGGACCAACAGTTTGGGTATGGGCAGAACTTGTTTGAGGAGTTAAATCTCCTCTAAAAGAGCTCTCTTCTCTGTGATCTGTCTATAGGCGTTTCTCAATATGCATTCTTGTCTGTACTTGTGTTCTTGTGTCCCTGTGAAACGTCATCAGCCGCAGCCCAAGTACTGTCCGAATACACAAGTTGGCATTTCGCCAAGAATGGTCAAGAGCCCCGAAGTTTTCTTGACACGCCCCTTTTTACCAAGGATGCATCGGTTGGTAACTTGTACGTTCTTGTCAACACAAATATCCCGGCATGCATTTCGGCAGTCGAGAGAGCCCCGGGAAGCTTTGACAAAGAGGACAAAAGCTGTAAGTTTTTTACAAATTTCATATGCTATTTTATCATAAAATTCACTTCTGGTGAGTTTTTACACGTAAAATGAACTATTTAGACTTCAAATATAGGCAGTTTTACGAAATTTGACGGCGAATTTAATATTTGCTCTAACATTGTCGGAGTTGAGAAGCTCCATAAACTGGCTCGCCTCCAGGCAGCGCCTGCGGGGTTAGCTGGTTAGCTAGACGGCTTGCTCCGGTCTGCTCACCGACCCCTCTTGTTTTCCCACTGTCCCACAGTTAGGTGACAATGGCAGAGGAGACCCAGACCCACAGCTGTAAGATATGTTTTATTAATATTCGTACCACT
>NW_026081462.1:0-1181 GCF_006386435.1 Epinephelus moara | reverse complement strand
GCAGGTAAGATGAGGCGGAGTATGTACTGTCTCTTAAAAGTTTCACTTCAAGACTGCAGATACATTACACATTTCAGTTAATTACAAGCAAAAACACAAGATGAATTGAAAGAGAAAATCCACATTTTACTCTCATGTATGAAATTAAGATACATTTGTCTTAAGAACATTTATTTTTTTTTTTTTACTTTTACATTTGGGCAAATGTACCTATGTCTCTCCAGTGGGTTGATTAAGCCAGCTAACACATTTATCCATGAGATTCCCGGGTTGATTAAGCCAGCTAACACATTTATCCATGAGATTCCCTGGAAGAGTTTTTTAAAAGCAATGACTGCAGCCACAAACATTTTGACATCTTGCTCTATATGATCTCTTCAAGTCTCTTCAAGCCTGCTTTTGCATAACGTACTAATGATGGTTCTCATTCTGCACTGAAGGCGATATGTGATGCAGCCCACAGTGTTGAAGCCAAATGGCCAGGCTCTGTCCATGACTGATGGATTTATCTTGAGTCTACACTGAGCCATAAATTTGCACAGGGTAAGTTAAAGTTTGATCTTCCCTCCTCCAATAAGTATGGGAGAAAAATGTCAAAATTGTAACCTGTACCTCCACCACTCATACAGGACAGTTTAATGGCATCCTACTTGGTGACAGAGGGTACCCCTGCCTGCCCTCTCTGATGACCCCTGACCCTGACCCTGGACCACAGCAATGCTACAACCTGGCTCACTGCAGAACCAGAGCGAGGATTGATGTCCATTGGCATTCAAGACCCGCTTCCAGGATCACGCCAAAGTGAGCATGTGACATTATTGTGGCCTGTGTCACGCTCCACAATATTGCTATATTGAGAGGAGAGCATCAACCTGCCGTACAGAGGCATGACCCAAAGGAAGATCATCTCTTCCACCCCACCGATGGGCAGGATGGACGAGCAGTGAGACGCACTGTCTCGCAACCATTTTTCTTAGTAATCCCCTCGTTACCTCCCACCAGTCCCCTGTCAGATGCACTTTTGTTTAAGCATTCTTTACTACTTTCATGTAAACTGAGGACAGATCATTTCTTTCAGATGTGATTTTATTTGTCTGTGTTCTTCATTTCCTGCAAATAAAGAGCATGGTGCTTTAATATTATTACATATTTGTATATTGCATTGATTTGCCAACAGTAAC
>NW_026081461.1:0-1128 GCF_006386435.1 Epinephelus moara | reverse complement strand
TTGCCGTCCAGTTTTCGCTCTGTACTTCTGCTGTACCTCAGCCATTACATGTCACACTGACAATTAACAAACGAGTGGAGGCTAGTGGTAACAAACAGAGGGTCTCATTCATTAAAAGTGAGTACATTTGTGTGTAGATTTGCACATAAAAGCCTACGCTACTAAAAACCTATTCCAGATTCAGGAACGCCACGGGAAACTCAGATTTGATCGTAAACACGTGTGTATGATCATGAATGCCAATCCATCGTAAAGTGACAGCGCACTCCCAGTAATCAGCAATTAGCATAAATCCCCGCCCATGAATAGCCAAGGAGGTGTAGGTGCATCCAGTCGACCTGTCAGTCATGGCGCAAACAAAGAAAGAGAGAGAAAGAAAAAAGAACTTTTTCCGAAGCGGAGATCGAAATAATTTTGGGTGAAGTGGACTTAAGAAAGAACATTTTATTTTCTTCAGTTAGCAGTGGTGTGACAGGGACAGGCAAAGCGAAGGCCTGGAGGTGGTGTGACAGGGACAGGCAAAGCGAAGGCCTGGAGGGAGGTAACATGCTGTTAATGTTGTCTCCGTGGTACAAAGAACCATGTCCGAGGTGAAGCGTAAATGGTTTGATATGGAACTGGAGGCAAAGAAACGCATAAGCACACACAAAAAAATACAGCGGTCACCAAACAAACAGAAGATTCATTTGTGGGGTTTTGAATGAAGTGGGAACCGGAAACCAGAGATGTTTTGTGCGTAATGGATAAACTCTAAATCAGTGATGGCTGTCGGAATGTAGAGCTATTTAACATTTATTTTAACAAATGATACGGATAACATATAGCCTACAGCAGTTTTGTACGCATCGTCTTCAAATTATTTGAATCTTAATAGTCTAAAGCTCTGTTTTATACAACATAAATTAAACATTTTTCAAATCAGATTTATTCATTCAAATGATCAAAAAGCCAAAAAAAAAAAAGAAAAAAAAAAGTGTTGTCTCAAATAATTCTTTCAGCTGGCGCGTGCTCCTTCGTGGCTCCACCACCTGCTGCTCCTGCTGCCCCTGCTGAACCCAGGCACCGAGGCCGAAGAGGCTGTGATCTGGCTGTCTTTACGGATATTTTTATTATCATCATTCAACATGT
>NW_026081460.1:0-1756 GCF_006386435.1 Epinephelus moara | reverse complement strand
TAAAATTGATTGATTGATTGATTGATTGATTTATCATCATGGTGAGAACACAGGTGCAAACAATTATGCAGTTTAAGAACACATCGCAAATCCCATGTCCTCCTAAGCTGACACCGCATGACAGTTGACCCCAATTAGCACAGACAAATGCCCTGCAAGACCCCATAAAAGGAGCATGAAACTTCAGAGCTGTGTACACAGGGAGCTGGAAAGTGTATAGAGAGTGGAGGACAGGACTTTAAACTAGGGCTGAACAATATGGACAAAATTTAATTTCTCGATATTTATGCCAGATATCTTCATATCGATACGATACAATATGACTATGGGTTCAGTGAAAACTAAGCATTCTTAAAAAACAAAACAAAACAGCATAATAATACCAAAGGACTTGGTTTTTTGTAGCATTTGTCAAGAGTCCGAACCATTTTCTGGAAGCCCTCTTTAGTGACTGAATACACAGGAATCTTACATGTATATATATATGGTACGTTATAGTGTTTGTAATGTCTTTGTGTCTGCTGGAGGTCAATTCGTGACACAGGAGGTCCCAGATGTCCCCGCCGTGTCTTATATTGCAAGGCACTCTTCATACAGTACTCAGTGGTGTTGTTTAAGGTGATGATATGCTCTGTTGTACATCCTCCTTTCTAAAACTGAAATACCTCCAAATAATGGAGGTTGACTTATTTTTCGCCACCAAATCTGCACCGACCTCATCCTCCGCGTCCATCTTAAATTTTCCGCTGTGTAGTGTGTACTAGCAAGTTGCTAGCAGCAACACGTCTCCCTCGCTCAAGGGGATGTTTGTGGTTGGCTGGCTTCGCTGTCAATCCAATGCAAGCAGGAAATGAGGTTTGTGATTGGCTGGCCTTAGCTGTACATTTAGGGCAAGCGTGAAAAGGATGTTTGTGATTGGCTGAGCTGTACATGCAGTCGAGTTGGGGAAACTCATGGGGAAATTATATCGTCAATATTGTTGCCTTTTGGGATATTAATATCTTGCATGTTCATATCTTGATATAGATACGATAACGATATATCGTTCAGCCCTACTCTAAACATTAAAAAACAAACAAATAAACAACACGAAGTGGAGGTGTTTCTGCAGAGAGCTCACTACTGGACCAGTTTCAAAAATTGTTAGTCTGTATGATCAATTTACATGGAGAAATTAGGTCCAGGTTGAAAAATGCTTAAGTTATCCTTTAAGGCCCCAAGATTTTTTGCTAATTAGCATATGGGAAAAACAGTGATGTGACATCTACTTTTCTGATTTTGACCCTATTATCACCAAATTCGCTACAGGGGCTTATAGGACTAACATACAAATTTCTATTAGAAATCAGCAGGATCAGTTGGAAACAATGACTAGCATCAGTCAAAAAGTCTTTGTAAAGGGCAGTCTTTGCAAAGGGCAGGGCCTACACAAAATTGTCCCTAATCAGTCAGCAACCCAAAAAGTGAAAACATTGAATGGCCACACCCCTCACACATCACAGTCTGGTTAACTTCAAATTTAAGACACACCTACATTTCAATGCCCTCTTCAAAAAAACAACAACAAACAAACAAAAAAAAACACTTTGACACTTGTAGACCCCATGATGGATTCATTGCTAATTTGTATAATATGAAAAACAGTAGCATAACTAGACATTTTAGAATTTTGATTCAACTAATACCAAATGTAATATGTCCCCTTGTAGGACAGAAATACACATTTCTATTATAAATAAGCAAGATTAGTCAGAAA
>NW_026081459.1:0-1916 GCF_006386435.1 Epinephelus moara | reverse complement strand
ATACAGGTCTTTAAGACCTGTATGAATTTTCTACAGGAGCTTTTTTTTTCTTTTTTTCCTCTTCTGTGCCTTCGGGCCAAACATTGCAAACTGCACATGCACGCCTGTGTCTGAGGGACTATTGCTGCTGCTTTTCCAGGCAATGAGCAGTATCACCGTGAGTTTTTCAAAGTGCGGTAATCAAACACGGTTTTAATGATAATTGAAATTTGAAATGGTAATACTAACTGTCGAGAATTTTACGGCAGTTTATCATTTTACCGGTAATCGTTACATCCCTACTATGCATGTAACCAAAGTTTATTTAAAGATGGTGCTGGCCAGCATCATATCTTATTTTGTAACATTTCTAGTTAGTAATGTTTCTGACCCATACAGACTCGGACTGGAGACATATGCCACTTTTGAAAGCCACAGGTAGCTAGTGGATAATTTATTTATTTATTTTTTTCCCAACCTAAGAGTAAATTCCTTATCTCTTGCAGATGGAAAATTTGGTTCTGGTTTTTGTTCGTCTCTCACCAAAGCCTTGCTGTTTATGTAAAACTCATTATACCATATCACATATTCTATGTTTTGAAAGTCCCTGCTTGAGTAGACTTATAGCTCATATTCTCCAGACCACACGATGGCTAGAATCTGGTTATGAATAGGCCTTTCAATGTAATGTCGTGGAATGTCTGGGGCCTAAATTCGCCAGTTAAGCGCACTAAATGTCTAGAATTTTTTTAGACATAAAGGAATTTCGATTGTTCTTGTCCAAGAAACACATTTGAAAACAAATGACATCGATAGATTTCATAACAGGTTTTATAAATGTGTCGCTTACTCTTGCTGCAATCAGGTCGAAAGGTGCAGCTATTTTATTTGACAGGAAATTAGGGGTCAATATTGACAGCTCTGGTCAAGATGATGCTGTAAGGTTGACATATGTGTGCATTACAATTAACAAAGTCAAAATATGCCTTGCTTCAATTTATGGTCCAAACATTCAGGACCCAAGCTTCTTCAATATGGTTTCTAATATGCTTCTGGACATGCCAAACTACCAATTTATAATTGGGGGTGACTTCAATCAGGTGTGGGATGCAACTACAAAATCTAACAGTTAAGAATTAAACTTTTTTCTCTGCCAGACATAAGACATACTCAAGAATTGACTGCATATTTGTGTCTCCTCACTTGAACCAATGGATCAGCTTTACTGATATACTTCCCATCATAATATCTGATGACGCCCCTGTGATGTACAACTTTCAAATCCAGCAGAGCTCCCGTAAACATGCACACAGGTGGCGCTTCAATACAACGTTACTCCAGATTTCTACTTTTTTAAAACGATTGAAAAATAATCTAAAAGTATTTCTAGAAATCAATTCTGAGACAGCGTCTTCTCCCCAAATACTATGGGAAACTAAATGCTTTATAAGGGGGGAATCCTCTTCATTCGCATCCTATTTAAAGACATCTAGAAAACACAGAATCGTACAACGAGAAAGTGAAATACAGACGCTAGAATCTGACCAAAAACGTAAATTCTCTGACCAGACCCACTCAACCCTTCTGGGTTTGAAATTTGAACTAAACAATCTCCTTAAGGCCAAAGCCAAATTTATAATTCACCGAACACGAAAAACGCACTATAGTCAGAGTGAAAGTTCAAGTTCAAGGCCAGATTAAAACACAATGAATCATCTTCTACAATTAATGCAATCCAGACCATGACACTCATGACCCAGATGAAATAAATGACACCTTTAAATCATTTTATTCTCATCTCTACTCAACTGAATCCATTCCCAATCTGACTGCCCTTCAATCATATCTGTCAGAGCTTAATTTACCCTCACTGATGTGTGAATTCACCCGGACGTGCTGTCGTATCATTTCCGGTGTTTCTGTGACAGCGTCTCTGT
>NW_026081458.1:0-1115 GCF_006386435.1 Epinephelus moara | reverse complement strand
CCTCAACACGTGCAATATTTATTTATTACTTATTCATATATTTTATACATTGGGTCTGTGCAATGACTGTCATGCATCAGTGCAATTTCATATATACTTTATTTGATTTTATTTTATCTTGTGTTAGTTGTTGCATGAGTGGGGGTGTGTATGGGTGTGTATGTATGAATTCACGTAATGTATGAAAAATCTTAAATGTCACTGTGAGGGCACTTGCAATTTCACTATATCACTGTATATAGTGAAAATAAAGGCATCTTATCTTATCTTAATGAAACTGTGTGTGTGTGTGTGTATGTGTGTGTGTTACCTGTAGACAGTACAGTATTGAGTCTGATGTGGTCCTGGAGGAAGGCTGTGGTGTCAAAAGGCTCATGTCCACTCAGCAATTAATAGAAATGCACACCCCACTGCCAAACAGTGGTGGGACCTGCCCAGTATGTCCCCACGTTAAAACCACTCTGGTGGGGCGTACGCCAAGACACTTATTGGACACAGCAACAGAAAAATGGAAGGGGACAGACAGAGAGATGTAGAAGTTTTTTTGAAACAACAGTCATTATTTCAGAGATGAATAAATGAGTCAAGAGCAGAAGCCAGATATCATACCACTGAAGGAAGTGTAGGGCTTCCCTGTGGAGAATGAACCACAGCCAGAGTCGTTCATTCGCACTCTCGGTTCACCAGTGTTGCCTTTAACTGGAACGTTCTCCATCTTGATGTCCCAAAGAAAGACACCATTTGAGTGCATATTGATGGCTGTGCCCACCAGCTGCCTCAGGATCATCTGAAGTAGACAGAGACACAGTTGGAGGGAAGGTAAGGCATTAGCTATTTTTTCAATGTATTCTCATAGAACAGTTCATATGGTATCCTATAAAAAATGCATGCACAACAGTTTGTATGATACTCTACAAATTTCTGCTCCATGACTACCAAAAATAATGGTTTCCCAATAAATTGCAACCAAACAACAACACAGAATCAGAATCAGAATCAGCTTTATTTGCCAAGTACGTGTGTACATACAAGGAATTTGACTCCGGTAGACTTGCTCTCAGTGTACCAGAATTGACATAAGGGGCTCTAGTTTCGCAGACCGGGCGAGGTGGGGG
>NW_026081457.1:0-1108 GCF_006386435.1 Epinephelus moara | reverse complement strand
TACTATGACTATTTTCGACATGCTATACTATGACTATTTTTAACATGCTATACTATGACGTTTTTAACAGTTTGTTTAACATGCTATACTATGACTATTTTTGACATGCTATACTATAACTATTTTCGACATGCTATACTATGGCTATTTTTGACATGCTATACTATGACGTTTTTAGCAGTTTGTTTGACATGCTATACTATAACGTTTTTAGCTGTTTTTTTGACATGCTATACTATGACTATTTTCGACATTCTATACTATGACTATTTGCGACATGCTATACTATGACTATTTGCGACATGCTATACTATGACTATTTTCGACATGCTATACTATGACGTTTTTAGCAGTTTGTTTGACATGCTATACTATGACTTTTATTCAGTTTTGTTTTCGACATGCTATAGTGTGGCTATTTTCGAAATATTATATTATGACTTTTTTCAGAGTTTATTGACATGCTATACTATAACGTTTTTAGCTGTTTTTTTGACATGCTATACTATGGCTATTTTCGACATGCTATACTATGACTATTTTCGACATAGTATACTATGACGTTTTTAGCTGTTTTTTCGACATGCTATACTATGGCTATTTTCGACATACTATGCTATGACGTTTTTAGCTGTTTTTTCGACATGCTATACTATGGCTATTTTCGACATGCTATACTATGACTTTCATTCAGTTTGTTTGACATGCTATACTATGACTATTTTCGATATGCTATACTATGACTATTTTCAACATGCTATACTATGACTTTTTCCACATACTATACTATGACTTTTTTCAGGTTTTTTTCGACATGCATTATGATGATGTTTTTAGCTGTTTTTTGGACATACTATACTATGACTTTTTTAGCTGTTTTTTCGACATGCTATACTATGTCTATTTTCGACATGCTATACTATGTCTATTTTCGACATGCTGTACTATGACTTCTTTAGCAGTTTGTTTGACATACTATACTATAACTTTTATTCGGTTTTTTTCCTACATGCTATACTATGACGTTTATAGCAGGTTTTTCGACATGCTATACAATAACTATTTTCGATATGGTATACTATGGCTATTTTCGACATGCTGTACTACG
>NW_026081456.1:0-3481 GCF_006386435.1 Epinephelus moara | reverse complement strand
GAGAGAGGAGACGGGAGAGAGGAGACAGGAGACAGGAGAGAGGAGACAGGAGACAACAGACAGAGGGACCAAGATGTGAGGAGAGGAGGTGAGGAAAGGAACTGAGGATGTCCAAACTGAGAGCAGAGAGGAGTGGTTCATGATGTCCCAGTGAAGGTTTATTTTTGACTTCCTGTCGATGTTTGTTTGTTTGTTTGTTTGTTTGTTTGTTCTGAGGGAGGATCATCAGTGAACTTCCTGAAGCAGCCTGACGATGAGTAAACTGTGACTGACGACTTCATCATCTCTGAAGATACACACATCACATTGTTGGGACATTTTTTATGTAAAAACAGAAGTTTCAGCCGGTTGTAATCTGTGATCTGTTGCCTGTAATCTGTGATCTGTGATCTGTGATCTGTGACCTGTAATCTGTGATCTGTTGCCTGTAATCTGTGATCTGTGACCTGTGACCTGTAATCTGTGATCTGTTGCCTGTAATCTGTGATCCGTGATCTGTGACCTGTAATCTGTGATCTGTGATCTGTGATCTGTGACCTGTAATCTGTGATCTGTGATCTGTTGCCTGTAATCTGTAATCTGTGATCTGTGACCTGTAATCTGTAATCTGTGATCTGTTGCCTGCAATCTATGATCTGTGATATGTGACCTGTAATCTGTAATCCGTGATCTGTGACCTGTAATCTGTGACCTGTGATCTGTGACCTGTAATCTGTAATCTGTGATCTGTTGCCTGTAATCTGTGATCTGTTGCCTGTAATCTGTGATCTGTAATCTGTGACCTGTAATCTGTAATCAGATGTTAGCAGTTAGCAGCTAACTATTGTTGTATAGATTTGGGATGATTTTGAACTTAATTCTGTAATATAGGTTGTACTTGTTTTTGTATAGGGTATTTGTATATTGTATTTTTATAGGATTGTGATTTTGTATGTTGTATGTGTTTAAAAGCCCAACTAGGGACAGGAGTTGAAAATTAGCTGTAGCTATAACTATATGCAGCACATCAGATTCATGCCTTGTATTGAAATTATGTTAACTGCATTGTCCCTATAAATAAATAAATTCAATTCAAACTCCAATGAGAACAACAGCTGTTAGCAGTTAGCAACTAACTCAAAGAAGAAGAACAACAGCTGTTAGCAGTTAGCAGCTAACTCAAAGAAGAAGAACAGTAGCTGTTGGCAGTTAGCAGCTAACTCAAAGAAGAGGAACAGCAGCTGTTAGCAGTTAGCAGCAAAATCAAAGAAGAAGAACAGCAGCTGCTAGTAGTTAGCAGCTAACTCAAAGAAGAAGAACAGCAGCTGTTAGCAGTTAGTAGCTAACTCAGATGAGAAGAACAGTAGCTGTTAGCAGTTAGCAGCTAACTCAAACAATGAGGTCCAGGAGCTCCTTACCCTCCAAGCAGAGGACGAGATCAGCCGCCATATAACAGGGATGCTAAATGATTGTTATTGACATGTGATGTCATTGTTATTGTTTATAAAGAGCTGCTGACATGTATGTTACATGTCAAACTGGAGGAAGATGCTGTTCTGTTACATGTCACGCCTCGTTAGATTCTGTGATATCATCACACTGTCTGACATCACACACTGGAGCCACATGATGCTGCTGGCGTAAAGAAGAGATATCATAGTGTCTCTGTGTGAAAAGAGCTGATAGGTCAGTCACTGTGATTACATCATCTCCCATCTCTCCTGCTGACAACTGATTCTGTTGCTTCTGTTTTTCACCTTCAGATCAGATGGAGGAGAAAAATCCTCGTAACTCTGTTTGTTTAATGAAGTTCACTATTAAAGTACAAATCTGAGGTACTTAGTCCCTGCTCCTCCCGCTCCTCCTGCTCCGTCTCCTGCTCCTCCTGCTCCTCCTGCTCCTGCTGCTGCTGCTGCTGCTGCTGCTGCTCCGTCTCCTCCTCCTGCTCCTCCTCAGAGGAAAATCTACTTTTTACTGCACTACATTAGCTCCTTCCTGTCCAGTGAAAACCACGTATCTCCAGATGTGCCTGACTCACATGTAATGGAGTATTTTCAGTGTCAGTAATTGTAACAGAGTTCAGGCAGCAGAAACTGGACTGAGAGGTTTAAATGACTCTGCTGGTCTGAAACTGATCCAGACCAGGAACCACATGATACGATCTGAAGGTCCAGAGCTGCTGCACTTGGGTCAGATCTTCTTCTGTGGTGTTTGTTGTGAACACAGAAGCTCCAGACACAACACACACACACACACACACATATTGACTTTGCCCCCCCCCTCCCCCCCAATGGCGGGCTGCCACATTCCTCACCGCTGAGGAAACAAGGAACACATCACAGGAAGTGGGAGAGGAAGAAGCTGGCTAATGCTTTCCTGTTACACACTCACAGAGTCCAAACCATAATTACAGGCTGCCGATGTTCACTTCAAGTTTCACTGCAGAAAAATGAACCAGGACTGAGACCAGGACAAAGGGGACTCCTGACCCCTTAGTCTGCACAGATTTAGTCCTGACCCAAAACTAAGACCAAGACCTGGACCTGGATCAGGTTCAGAACAAGGTCAAAGTTCAAATATCAGGACCAATACCATGATGGTGACAAAACCAAGACCAAGATCAGGACCAGGATAAAGAACAAAACCAAGACCAGGACCAGAACCTGCTCTGAGTTCACATAAAGGATCCCCTGATGTCATTATAACTGCATCGTTCCATCAGATGGAAAAATTCAACATGTCTGCTGCTTCATTTCAGACACATTTACCCAGAATTCAGCTGCACAGATTTTAATTCCAGTAAACTGAGGGTGAGTTCACACCTGTCCCGTTTGGTTCAGTTCAATCTAACTCCAGTTGGTTTGCCCCCTCAGTGAGCAGATGAGCAGCGCTAAAATCAACCTGTGTAGTTGTCCCTCCATTGTGACATTAGAAAGTGTCACATTTATCTTGCAAGTGTACTCTTCTTCAGTGTTTGCTTTACTGTCTGGATTTTTCCCACATGGAAATTCTGACCAATCAAGAGCAGCTTTCTCACACAAGGCATTTGATCTGGTCCTCTTGTAAATGCTGCCTTGAAAACACGAACCAACTCTAGGCAATTATACAACTTTAGAACAACATGAGTCCCTGATTCAGACCAAAGGAGACCACAACAACATGAGTCCCTGATTCAGACCAAAGGAGACCACTCTAGGGCTGACAGCAGCCTGAGACAGTAATTAAATGTCTTAGTTTAACCTCTGTAACTAAAGTTAAACTAAAGTTAATCTGAAGTTAAACTAAAGTTAATCTGAAGTTTAACTAAAGTTAATCTGAAGTTAAACTGAAATCAATCTGAAGTTAAACTAAAGTTAATCTGAAGTTAAACTAAAGTTAATCTGAAGTTAAACTGAAATTAATCTGAAGTTAAACTAAAGTTAATATGAAGTTAATCTGAAGTTAAACTGAAATTAATCTGACGTTAAATAAAGTTAATCTGAAGTTAAACTGAAATTAATCT
>NW_026081455.1:0-1184 GCF_006386435.1 Epinephelus moara | reverse complement strand
CAAATGAAGCTGGTGATAATGAGTAAAAATACTGCTTTGCAAAGGGAGTCTGGTTAGTTAAGAGCAATAAAATAGCTGTTTCTGAAAAAAAAAAGTATCTTACTCTATTAGGTATATTTCTGCCACAATCCTTTCCATTACATTGTTAGACATGTATACAAACAATCTGGGTCTGTCAGTGACAAAGACAAGCACAAGCAAAAAAAAAAAAAAAAAAAAGAGTTAAAACTGGTCAACCAACTATTCATTTCACCCACTCTCATCATTTAACCTCCAGCACGTTATTATATGTTTATTATTCCTCACTGAAATGTTTTCCTTGTGTATTTCTTTAAAGTTCTGTCATACTCATCATTCATCATACTCCAGTGTAATGTCATTCATGGTGACAGTGTTAATAATTTTTGGAATGAACCATTTATATACATGTCACTACATGAAACATGACATATGATCAATATCCATAGTTGAGTGTGAGTGTTTATTGTTGTCATTATTGCTGTTTCTTGTACCAACAAAAGGAACTCATTTGCCATGCCATCAAGTAACTACAAAACTGTTACAGGGCATGTAAACTAGTTGATGATGAGGTGTTTTGTTTTTCTCTGTTTTCTTCAAAATAAAATAAGTATGTGAAATTGCTGATTGTTGATCTTTTTTTGTGATTTTTTTATCCTCATAACAGTGTAATTCATTTATGTTCAGAGTATTTAAGTTAAAGACACAGGAAGACACAAGAACAAATTTATTATTTCATCATTTTTAATTGTTGCCACAAATAAATAATGATAAAGAACAGCAACAACTATCAGCATCATTATAACAACAATAATAATAATAACAACAACAACTATTATTATTATTACTATTATTATTACATAAGACAAGATACGTCATTCATGTCTAGAAGGGAACTCCTGATTTGTGAAACTCTCGCGAGATTTGCACGCGTTGTTCCTTTATTATGCAACAAGAACTATATCATTATGTTTAATAATGTACCGACGCTGTAATTAAAATCTGAATAGATCAAGGGACAAAAAAACGAGTGTGCAGGAATAGAGAAAGATGATAGTTTGTGCTCCAGTGATAACTCATAAGGTGTTTCACGCATGGTTTCGCGCATCTGTTGAACCATTACTTGTCTGCGTACAAACTACGTGCCAACGGCAAAACGGTTACCT
>NW_026081454.1:0-1779 GCF_006386435.1 Epinephelus moara | reverse complement strand
TGAATGAATGAATGAATGAATGAATGAATGAATTTTGGTGGCGATTTTGAGATTTCGACACCTTGTATTTTGACGAACTCCTCCTTCAGATTTTGTCCAATCAACTTCAGATTTGGTACAGATCACCCTGAGACCATGCTGATCAAAAGTTATTAAAAGCTTTTATGTATGTCAAGGGGCGTGGCCGCTATGGCGCCGCCCTCGCCATCAAATACATTTGGCTTTTTGATGGCTTCAGCGACGTCATATCCTTATGAAAATTGATACACAGGTCAAGAATGGCAAGCTCTTGATTCTGATACCTTTAGATGTCAGTGCCTGCTGTTTTTAGATCGGTGGGACAGAGCTGCCAGCTGAAATGGAGGTGATACAGCCCCCTCTCTCCCTCAAAACTAATCGATTACACCATCAAATGACTTCAAAACGCTCTAGTGGAAAACACACGGCTTGCGTATTCCCCACGCTATGAAATAATAATGTATAATTAAGTAACATTACGACACATGAAGCAAATACTCTGAACTACTTTCTTCAGTAAACCACTGGGCAGAGTGACACAGTTCGTACCTGAGACAGTGCCGTAGTTATTGCTTGCAGACTTGCATTTGCGGTATCGTCAGCTGGACCCAGCAGAAAGTTTGAGAAAAGTTTACAGAGTGCTGTTGTTAATCATGGTTTACACATGTATTGTAAAAGGTTGCGGTAACAAGCCGAAGACGTGGAGCAGAGTGACGTATACGGACAGGATGAAACAGTGACTATTTGTGTGGACATCGATCCCCACACGCCTGTGGAAACGGTCCGGAAAATGTTTGTTTACGAGGACTACAGTGAAAGGATGGAGCGCAGAAGCTCAGGAATGGTTCAAACGCTTTTCTTGAAAGTCTTATCATCTTTCGGCATCACAACACGAGAAGATGTGGTAAGTGATCGTTGTGTAATTGTGCTCAGCATCTCTCTGCTGTAACGTTAACGTTACCGGGCCCTATTAGCAGCCGGTGTAAGGGCAATTTCCGTTCCACGTATTTGTTCTTTGGTGTGTGCGCCTGGCTGACGCGCTTTAGACAACAGTCAGAATCCGGTTTCTTTTGTCACATTTATTTTCCATTCACTTCTCACATGTTCCATGTTGTTGCGTTCCGTATTAAATGTACAAATGAACTTGTCTTACCACAAGGTGCAGGGCAGGCACTCAAAACTTAAAACACAGACTTCAAAACTTAACTGCTGTCATTAAGCGGTCAAAAAACCGTGTCGCTACAAACCAGAAAAAGCACTAGACAGCTGACAGCTCCACCTCTTTATACACGGCTGCTAGCAATCACTCAGCTGATGCTCAATCAGCTGATTGTCAAAGTAACATCTACCTGTCAGATTAACAATTAACGCAAATACAGCTTGCAACAAGCCCATTTTCATTTCATTTGACATAATTTATAATAACAAAATCCATACACAAAATCGTTAAACAAAAATTAACTCCAAAAGCAAAAATTTGGAAAAATCATAATAATGGCTCCAACAGCCGGCCTCTTAAAAATAATTTAATAAATAAATGCCGGCCTTCTATAAACTGGTGGTGTTTATGTGACGTTTTTGGCATTTATATAGAGCGCTAGACCCGGATCAGAGGAGGGCAACAAGACCTTCACAACAGGAGGGAACATGAGAGCAGCTGACAAACGCAAGATAAGGGCTTACCGTCTCCAGGTCCAGTGATTTCCTCTTTCGTTGGTATCATGACCGCCCAGTAGTACCTGGACAACCGAGCAGTGGCAG
>NW_026081453.1:0-1011 GCF_006386435.1 Epinephelus moara | reverse complement strand
GCTAAAAAAGTCATAGTATAGCATGTCGAAAAAGGGCTAAAAAAAGTCATAGCATAGCTTGTCAAAAAAAAAGCCATAGTATAGTATGTCAAAAAATGGGCTAAAAAAGTCATAGTATACCATGTCGAAAAAAGCCATAGTATAGTATGTCGAAAAATGGGCTAAAAAAGTCATAGTATACTATATCGATAAAGTGCTAAAAAAGTTATAGTATAGTATGTCGAAAAAAATGCTAAAAAAGCCATAGTATACTATATCGATAAAGTGCTAAAAAAAAAAGTCATAGTATAGTATGTCGAAAAAAGTGCTAAAAAGTCATAGTATAGCATGTCGAAAAAAGCAATAGTATAGTATGTCGAAAAATGGGCTAATAAAGTCATAGTGTAGTATGTCGAAAAAAAGTCATAGTATAGCATGTCAAAAAAAAGCAATAGTATACTGTATCAAAAAAGTGCTAAAAAAGTCAAAGTATAGTAAATTGAAAAAACGTCATAGTATAGTATGTCGAAAAAGTGCTAAAAAAGTCATAGTGTAGCGTGTCGAAAAAAGAAATAGTATAGTATGTCGAAAAAAGTGTGAAAAAAGTCATAGTATAGTATGTCGAAAAAACTGCTAAAAAAGCCATAGTATACTATATCGATAAAGTGCTAAAAAAAAAAGCCACAGTATAGCATGTCGAAAAAAGCAATAGTATAGTATGTCGAAAAAACTGCTAAAAAAGTCATAGTATACTATATGGATAAAGTGCTAAAAAGGTTATAGTATAGTATGTCGAAAAAACTGCTAAAAAAGCCATAGTATACTATATGGATAAAGTGCTAAAAAGGTTATAGTATAGCATGTCGAAAAAACTGCCAAAAAAGCCATAGTATACTATATCGATAAAGTGCTAAAAAGGTTATAGTATAGTATTTTCGAAAAACTGCTAAAAAAAGCCATAGTATACTATATCGATAAAGTGCTAAAAAAAAAGCCACAGTATAGCATGTCGAAAAAAGGCCATAGTATAGT
>NW_026081452.1:0-1073 GCF_006386435.1 Epinephelus moara | reverse complement strand
CCAGCCTCTGCCATTCACCGCCCCTCACCCGTCTTGCACTCACTGCGCCAGCAAATACTGTCCGGTAATTACGTAGACCTAGCCCAGCTCATTCAGCCATCTTTTTTCGACAGTAGTCAACCCAGGGAACTGCAGACTGTCCTCAGTCCAGTTCTATTAAAGCAGTCACTGCCAACCAGGTCCAAAGACTTGACTCCTGTCGAGTTTGCTCTAGCTTTCTCCCTTTTTCGCGACGTCATCTGCTCTGCTTTTCCTCACCGTCGATCAGAGCTGGACGACTATCTGTCCATTGTGTTGGACATGGCTTTGCGCTTCGGGGGGACGGGATTTTATACACTATGTCCACTTTGCCGCAGAAGCAGCCGGCCGGTTGCAGCAGCTAAACCAGGGGACATACTGGGGGGCCCTCGATTCAGAAATATAATGCCGCATTTTCGCAGCTTGTTCCTCCCTCTCCTGCGACTTATGTGGCGCCCCTTCTCACCCGGCGTCTGCATGCACTATCATGGCGCCTCCACCGCACTCCCGCCCCACCACTCCACGCAATGCCCCGATCTTCGACCGTCTGTCTTCCGCTGCACCCCCCCCCTCCTGTCATCCCCAGAGCTAAGGACGCACATCCCACTGTCAACGTGCCGGTGCCAAAAGGCGTCGACAAGCGAGGACGGCCGATCCTCTATCAGGGCGGCAGGATGGTGTGCAATAATTTCAATCAGTGGGGTTGCAACTCGTCCGGCTGCCGTCTCCTGCACGTCTGCTCCCTCTGCGGGGGCGCTCACGCCAGGACCACCTGCCCCCACAATCCCACCAACACAGCAGCATGACTAGAACGTCACCTCGGCACGCCCATAAAGGTACGTGCACTCGCTGCTGCTCTCAGTGACCACCCTGATAAGCAGTTTGTCGATTTTCTCATCTCTGGCTTCACTCACGGTTTTCACCCCGGCACGGAGGTGCTTCCTGATTCTTCCCACACATGTCACAATCTTCAATCCGCTCTCACTGAGCCCGACACTGTTGACACGTTACTGAGGGATTTATGATAGGCCCTTTCGATCATCCTCCTTTCTCCA
>NW_026081451.1:0-1069 GCF_006386435.1 Epinephelus moara | reverse complement strand
AGCCAGGACACCTTATTGCCGTCTGTCCCACTCTTAAAAAGAAAGAGCAGTCCAAAGCCACCAAAACTCCATCGCCTGTTGGTCTGATTCAAACTACATCCACATCTATTCATCCTGTGCCCTCAGTCGAGTGTGATGATATAGATGAGGTTTTTCGGCCGTTTGTGTCACAGGGCTCTGTTTCTTTGGTGGGTGAGACAGATAGCGTCCCAATTACTATCCTGCGAGATAGCGGCGCTAAACAAACAATTATTCGTGAAGGTGTCCTGCCCTTTTCGGCTGATTCGTATTGCGGTTCAGATATTCTGGTGTGGGGAGTAAAAATGACTGCCGTGCTTGCGCCTCTGCATTTTGTCCAGCTGGTCTCCAGAACTGCGTCGGGCAAATTCAAAATTGCTGTGAGGCCCCAGCTGCCTATTGCCGGCATTGATTTAATTCTTGGTAATGATGTGTCTGGCGGAAAAGTTTTCCCTTCCCCAGTAGTGACTGACGACCCGTCCTCCACAGTTTGCGTCTCGCCCGCTGCGCTAAACTCGCCCCCTTTGTTTCCTGTGTGTGCCGTCACTCATGCTCAGGCACGAAAATATGCTGAGTGTGTGGATTTAAGTGACTCTTTCCTGAGTAATTCTGTTCAGACAAGCACAGCCCCAGAAAATAGCATTGAGTGTAATGTGTCCGTTGGGCTTTGCCCCGATGATGAGAGTTTAAAAATGTCAGTGGACAGGGAACACCTGGTCAGAGAGCAGCAAACTGACCCCACTTTGACATCTTGTTTTTCTCATGTAAATCAGCAAACCCCAAATAAATCTGTGTCTTACTTTCTGGATGATGGTGTTCTGATGCGCTGTTGGTCTCCGAGTTTTACGCATGAGTCTGTGCGTCAGATTGTAGTGCCGCAGCTTCTCCGTTCGCAGGTCCTGACTCTGGCCCATGATCATTGTCTGTCGGGACACTTAGGTATCAGAAAAACCTATAAGCGTATCCTCTGTTATTTTTTCTGGCCCGGACTAAAGTCCGATGTGGTAAAGTTCTGTCGTTCGTGCCACACCTGCCAAGTTTCTGGTAAGCC
>NW_026081450.1:0-4280 GCF_006386435.1 Epinephelus moara | reverse complement strand
ATAATTAAGTGGCCACTGGGAGTATATGGGTGGGTGCCTGTGTCTGTGTTGCCTCTGTAAATACAACATGAACAAGAGAGGCCGTTGCAAAGCTTACATTTGTCATGTGATACATCATGTCTGTTTGTTCTCGGATACATATGATTACATTTGATTCCCTGAAGATTAAACTACTTAACAGTATATTGGAGTTCAAATGTGCACAATCTGAAGCAGCTACAGCAGTAAAATGTAAGATACACATTAATGCGGCAGTAATATTAACCCCAAAACATCATACGTAATATTTAAACATGGACAGAAAACACTTTAAAGCACAGTACAGTACTTTTACTTTTCATACTTAAGCACCTGCTTAAGTTTAAAAGCAGGGCTTTTACTTGTATTAAGTATTTTCACAGTTTGGTATCAGTACTTGTAATTAAGTAAAAGACCAGAATACTTCCTCCGCAACTGGGTATAAGTTTGCACATTAAAAAAAACAAAGTTCAACGGTAAATTTCAGAACTAAAGTTTATTTTTTCATGACATTTGTTCTTCCATAAACGTTTCTGTACATAAGAGGTGATGACATTAGCACAAAATGTTTCCTCATTTTATACATTTCAATCAGAGCAGTACTGCTTTGCGTTATTTCCTTTTAATGCCGATGCCACTGTGAAGGAGTTGGAGGAAATGACATGCAGAGTGAGCAGCAAAAGGGTGGAGACATGTTTTCATTGTTCGATATGAAACGACTCGTCACGAAAACCAACAATTTCACAGTTAAAGGTCGTGTATGAGAGTTGGTAGCACACTTTGCTTTCATGCTTGCCGTCATTTTAAGTCTCTGAATTCAGGGTAAAACACTTGAGTTAAAGCTTCTCTTCTCAAGATGACATTTCCCTTTTATTCAATTCAATCATGAACATCCGTTAGTAAACTGAGAGCACTTTTAACGCAGTGATTTCATGCCTTCACTTGCACAAAACTATACAGAGCTAATACAAAACCATTTCTTTAAGGTCCAGTGTGAAGGCTTTAGTGGCATCTAATGGTGTTGCAGAACTGAGACTTCTCCCATCTGCCAACACAAAATCACATAAGGGCCTATCTAGAGCCAGTGTTTGGTTTGTCCGTTCTGGGCTTCTGTAGAAACATGGCGGACTTTGTGGAAGTATGTAGATATAAACGGCTCATTCTAAGGTAACGAAAACACAACAAATGTTATTTTCAGGTGATTATAAACTAATGAAAACAAAGTCATTCACATTATATTCCAGAGATGCCCCTGAATCCTACACACTAACCAACACACTTGAGCAAAATAACTGTTCTGCCTCCACCTTTCATCAAGGATCAAGTCATATCCACCATCCAAGACAAATATGACAAATGTTCGGCAACAGAACAAAAAGACATCAAGCTTAACTCCTCAAACCAGGACTATACCAAAAAGGGAACTATTTTAGCAATATTTGGTTCTATGCTTTTATTTTTCTCCCTTTAAATTAATTTAAAATAAATTTTTACAATTAAATTAATTAATTTAAATTAATTCCCATATTAATTTTATCATACAAAAAAGCTGAACTTCACTGCAGTGACACAATTGTGAATTTCCTTGGATAAATAAATCTTTTTGTAGCCAGAAAATATAAGTTATGTGGAAAGTAGTGATTTTATTTTTGGTCAGTTTCATAACCAAAGACAGTTCTCACAAACAAACAAAAAACCCAACAAAAAAATCATACAGGGTGTAGATCCATGTACTTAAATAAAAGCTACACTAACATTTTGGTCTACAAAATAAATCACCTATTAACAGCTGCATCAGTTTTTGTCCCTAAATGATCTTCGTAGTTGGTTTTAAGCTTTGGGAGAATTTCTGTTTCCACTGTGACAAGTTGTGGATGGTACCAATGGGACCATTCCGTACCATCCCCATTTTTGGTCCCCCCTCTGTCGGGGTACCTAGCATACAGATCTGATACTAAAAGGTGGAGCTGTGAACACTGCAGTCTGTTGATTGGTCAATAGCAGACAGTCACTCTGCTCAGGGCTGAGTTGTGGCTGGTTTTGAGGCTCATGTAACCACTGTTCATATCGTGGAGAGTTTTATTAGTAAAATGAGAAAAAAACAACTCAATTCACTGGGCAGACTGCCGGCGACTTTTAAGGTGGAACGTTAACTTGTAATGTTACTCAGTGCATGAGTTGGAAACACTAAATGGAGCTAGGGTCTAGGTGCCATGTCTGAAGGGTTACTTTTGGTTCCAAAGGTACCATACCTAAAGTGCTTGGTGGAAACAGGGCTATACATGTATATTCTTAAGTCTTCACATTTCCTGTGTGAACCAAAAATTGTCTGCCAAGTCATGATTGCCCTTCATCACTTTTCTCCTTTACACAATACATATTTTTACTGTTTAAAAACATTAAACAGTATGAACAAGCTCACCACTTCCTCCAAAAAAACAACAACGTCAGATTATCAGACCTCCCTTGTTTTCATTTTACATTCTTAAACCTTCTGTGCCTTAATCCCAAGTGTTAGAAAAAAACATACATTAGACTGTGTTAGTACACAACTCCCACGAGACAAAACAAAAATATAAAGTGCTCTTAAACTTCCTCTGTTGCGCATAGTGGAGGGATAGAACAACATCACATAAACAACAGGTGGCGATAAATTAAATGGCGAACTTCACTTCACACAGCGGTGGGGACATTACAACAATGTCGACTACATAAATAAGCTCAGATGTTCCTCATATCAACATCGTAGAAAAAGAAATACTGCATGCACACCCCTGCTAAAATTAATGTTTAACGTACCGATGTCTGCTGCAGAGAAAAATGCATTAACTTTAACAAATAAAAACAATATTAAAGAAAAACCTCCCAGTTTAAACTTGTCCTGGTTTTCCAGAAAGATTCAGCAGGAGCAGCTCTCTCCTGGAATGCCTTTTTGGAAAAAGGGTGCAACCCAGAGTACCAGTGGTGGTCCAGCAAGAAGAGTGTTTGTCCCACTCTGCTCTCAAAGCCTACACGAGTCCGAGCCTAGTCACGGCCTGATGTCAACAGAAAAACAACAACCCATAAACCAATACATTCTGTGAATGGAACAAAAACATAAACCACACATTATGAAGACATTTATTAAAATTTATTTAAATGTATTTGCTTAGTTTTTTCAGACTGAAACCGCAATAAGCACATGTAGAATGCTGAGGAAGTCAACACTGACCTGCGAGGTATCTGGCACCAACTAACATCAACATGCTGCCCATGATGTAGAAGCCCAGAGGGACGCTGCTGAAGATACTAGTTTCACCTTTTGGTCATCATAAAATAACAAAGGGGACAGACAGAGGAACAATTATGCAACAAAACAACAAACTATGAAAAAGTCAGAATTCAAAGAAAGCAACCTCAATGTGACTGTAACTATCAGTGCTATATGGTTAGCTTGAATTTGACTTTTCTCTGAGTGCAGGACAGATTTTGTCACAAAAAAAAAGATAATTAATAAAACAGCACAAGGATTAAAAATGTCCATTACTTACAGGTTAAAGGGTGAGTTTGGTATTTCTCAACCTGGACTTCCATGTTTTTCTGTCTAAATGACTCGTAGCAACAACAAGTTTTGGAAGTGGTCCAGTGTTGAGTGACAAGGCTGTAGCCGGCAGCTGCAAAACAGTAGGAGTGTCCCTGACTAAGAATTTTCCTAGTCGACCAATAGTCGTCATTTAGGGCCATTAGTCGACTAGTCGCCCGCATGTTTATGATATTAATTTAATTATTAAATTATGTATTTTGGGCGGGGCAACACAATGGTTTGAGTTTAAGGTGTGAGAAAGAATAGCATCAGTAACATTGTTAACACTGTGCTAAATTACAGAGAAATACAAAACCTTCATTAATGTAGGCCTATATTTTATCTACAAGAGCACGTCACACACTGAGGCCTATATTTTATCTACAAGAGCACGTCACACACTGAGCGAGCCGCCTGTTAATGACGCTGTCAGTAAAGCAGTAATGATTGTGCTAAGTGGCTAATGGGCATGTAGCTACTAACATGTTTCAGATGATACGTCATGTTTGTAGTCAACCAATGAAGATGAGTTAACATATCACCTTGGGTTTGTCCTTCACCTTCTCAAAATGATCCCACACTTTGGATTTCCTGCCCGACATGTTATTAACTAGCCTGTGGAATAACCGGTACCAGGACTGTAAATTAACCTGACTCCTGTCTGACCGCTGAGCGTGGCCACTTCCTGTGTCTGTCCTTT
>NW_026081449.1:0-1000 GCF_006386435.1 Epinephelus moara | reverse complement strand
TCTGTTTTAATTTTTCAGATTCATTTTCAGTCAAATGAGTTTCTTGTATCATAGCTATATCACATGCCTGGAATTTTAAATGTGAGAGTATTTTATATCGTTTAACTTTATTTTAAATGTGAGAGTATTTTATATCGTTTAACTTTATTTGAAATCCCATTAACATTCCATGATATAATCTTAATAGGCAGACCCATCTTTCACATATTCAATTACATACAGTACATGATTCCCAAACTCATATTATCAATCAGTATACTCTGTTCCTCTGACGTATAAACACACACACACACACACACAACATATAACACAACATACAGCAGTGACATTGGGCAAAAAACAAAACAAAAAACAAGAGAAATCTATCCATGAACCAATGTCAGCAGACGTTAAGTCATTCAAGCAACTCACAGCCAGATTTCGGCGTATTGCCGCACTATTTAAACTTATGGGTTTATGCCCTCTATAAAAATGAGAGAAAAAAAAACAAAACAAAAAAAAACAATGAAGGCAGCTATTTAACTTTTAGTGCGTTATTTTCATACCTCAGTTCATCAGGAGTGTTGTAGATATGTTTTTGTCCAGCCACAGTGACGATGAGTCTCGCTGGGAATAGGAGGCCATAGCGGAGCCCAGCTCCGCGCAGCTTCCTCGTAATATCGGCATACTCAGCGCGTCTTTGTTGGATCTCAAGTGGTGATTATCAGATCTTGAAACACACGGAAGGGTTTATCCTTCCATGTCAGCTTCTCTCCCTTCTCTGCCAGTTTTTTCCCCTTTTCGGCTACAGCCCTCAAAATGAGCTGCCGATCGCTCCATCTTAGTAACCGGACAATGTACGGTCTCGGTGGGTCTGACGGTTCCGGGCGGGGGTGTAGAGACATGTGGTGCCTGGTTTGACAACTTTAAACTTTTCCCGGGAGGCTGAGCAGTGTGATACCCTGATAGTTGGAGAACACCCTCTGGTCCCCTTTTTTGAAAATGGGAACCACCAACTCTG
>NW_026081448.1:0-1014 GCF_006386435.1 Epinephelus moara | reverse complement strand
GTCAGCGAGTCCTCCTCCACCTATTTAGACTCCATCGTAGACAACGGCAGCATTTCTCCGACCACGTAGCGAGCCACAAGCTCCGTGGCTTCTTTCAGACTGATAGGTTTAACGTTATCTCCGTTATTAGAACCAAAGACAGCCGTTGCTGTTTCGGAGCAGAAAGACCAGCGTTCTAAAAGTAACAGAAGTCTTGTTTGAAAATGTACTTAAGTATTTGATTAATCAAACAGCAAACTAACGTTTTAGGTTACTCGTTACTGCAAAAAGTGATCAAAGTACTCTAACGCTACTTTGTAACGCGTTATACCCAACTCTGATAATAATGATAATAAATGTAATAAATGTATGCAATATAGCATCTTTACAGACATAAAATTCACAAAGCACAAAGCAACAAAAAGAAAGTAAAAGAAAAGACCATAAAGCATAAAGCAAATACAGGCTACTGAGGACCCAAAAAGAAACCCACTACGGAACAAGCACCAGACAATTTAGGGTGGGGCAAAGGCCATTTAAAAAAAAAAAAAAAATGAAGAGGTTTTTTTTTTTTTTTTTCAAACATTTTTGAGGAGACTGCTGACTGTATGTATACCTGAAGGAAGGGAGTTCCATATTGTGGAAGCCACAACTTCAAAGGCAAGATCATCTTTTGTTTTGAGTGTGGAGCTAGGAACGGCCAGTTGGTCCTGGTCCGAAGATCTAGGAGACCTACTGACAATATAGGGATGGAGGAGATCACTAGTGTATTCAGGTGCCTGACTTTGGAGGGCTCTATAAGTATGTTAAAATGAATCCCAGACCTTATGGGAAGCCAATGAAAAACAATAAAATGGGAGTGATGTGGGCTGACCTGCTGGACCTGGTTAACAGCTTAGCAGCAGGGTTTTAGATTATTTGAAGACAGTTCCAAGATGGTTTGTTCAGGCAAGTAAAAAGAGAGTAACAGTGGTCCAGTCAGGAGGACACAGAAGCATGGATAATTCAGATTCAGATTCAGAATACTTTATTAAT
>NW_026081447.1:0-1037 GCF_006386435.1 Epinephelus moara | reverse complement strand
GGGCAAACACTTTTTCACACCACTGTAATTGTCTTGTGCAATATTACATTTTTATCCTTTTAAATTTATATAACAATGGTATTTGCACTTGAATGTATGTTTAGTGTGCTGATGAGGATGTCTGAATATCGTGCACCCAAAGCATTTCTTGTTTTGTGTTGTACACTGTACAATGACAATAAAGGCTTTTTCTTCTCTTCTCTTGTATTATGTTCTTCTATTATATATTATCTTAATGTTGAATTCCATTCATGAAGACATCATTTTACTCAAATTTGATGTAATAAAAAAACTGCAGTTTAAACCAACTTACGCTCCTTTCCCACTGCACAAAATACAAAACAAACAAACAAAAACACAAACACCTGCTAACATCTAGCTCTTATATGTAATAGGAACAGTAGTCTCTATATACAGACTCTACATTCAGTGAATGTAGAGTCTGTAGGCAAACCCCGGAGATCTTGCCTCCGGAAGAAGAGCGGAAGAGCCCTGGGGTCCGTTTCACAAAGCAGGTTTAGTGAAAACTCAGAGTCTGTTAACCCTGAAATGAGGGAAACTCTGAGTTTTCCGTTTCAGAAAGGGAGGGAACTCAAACCAGAGAAAGAGGGGTAACTCTAGCCTGTTTCAGAAAGAGAGGTAACTTAAGCTCTTGGTCAGTTACCGTAGTAACAGACTCTATGAACCTAACCTGGTCGGCACCAGGTTTTTCTCAATGAACCTCGAGTTTCTCTCTGTCTCCGCCCTCTTTCAGAGCCACACACTCCATTTGATTTCCTCATTCATTCAGTCAGTCAGCAGGCGAGTTTTGGCGTAGCCTAGATCTGCCGTCTGTCATTTAAAAAAATCATTAAAAAAAATGAACATGGCATGCCCTTTTGATAACGATCCAGTGGATGAAGGTGCAGCATTACTGCGCAGAGAATTAAATATTCGTCGGGAGATGGTTATCAGACCGCGCATAGATGTTCTAGCATTTCCAGACAATTATCTTTTTGAGCGCTACCGTTTCACGTCACAGTCCATCATCTACGTAC
>NW_026081446.1:0-3783 GCF_006386435.1 Epinephelus moara | reverse complement strand
TCTGATGCCAGACTGTGGCTGGCTGAGTGTCTGCGTACAAAGTCTTTGGAGGTCTTTGGAGGTGAGGAGCCACAGTTAGTGATGATTAGTTAAATGTTTTGGCTCCTATAAGGTTGAAGATAAAGTGTCCTCTTTATAGTTCTGCTAACAGCAGCTTTGACATGTAAAATACATGAAAGGTTGTGCTTCAGTTAGTTTGACTTTTCTGAGTTGTTAAAGGTTCAGCCTCAGTGAGAAGGAGAAAACATTAAATGTATTTTATGAAAATGTGTTCTTTGTTTAAATTATAGCACAATTAACGGACAATGAATCATAGTCTTTTGTTTCTGGCTGGCAGCATGAGCTAGCACGCTAGCGCTGGCACACAAGTTAGCTAATGTTAGCACGCTAGCTAAGTTAGCTGAAAAGTTGTCTATTTCGACTTCAAAATGTCAATTAAAAGTGTTCTGTTGATACTTTGTCCAGGGTTAATGTTAAAATGGATGGCCCTGAGAGACAAGTCTGAAACCTTTGGCCTTTTAATCATCATTTTAAAGTGGAAATAAACAACTTTTCAGCTAGCTTACGCTGGCAGCCAGAAACAAGTATCTATGATCCATTGTTTGTTTGATGATTAAGGAGCTAAATTTATTTTTACAACAACAATCTAAAATATGTATTCAGCTATGTTTGTGCAACATACAACTGATAAAAGACTTTGAGGATAATTATCAGAGAGAAACAACCTCTGCAGGTGCAGATAAACTTTTCTGTTTTAGTTTCATCTGCTTACAGTTTGTTTCAGAGCAGAATGGATGAAGTTAGCAGAGGTTAAAATGTAGTTTAATCAATTACACTCAATTACTCTGATTAAACTTGGTGTATTATTTTAGTTTAAGATAATAGGGAGAGTAACATGATGTCCTTGCATGTCTTGAGTTGTGCAGTTGAAATAATTTGGGTCCTGTCTCTGTGATTTCTTCTCCATCTGCTGGTCTTGGCCGTGGTGAGCAGATCATATTTCATGTGGCTACAATTAGACTCAAAGTGAAAATGTGTTAATGACTCAGGATGAGGAAAATCTCTGGGTGCCTTGAGAGGTGGTGAAGCTATTAGTCTGGTGTTTCCTTTAATGTCCTCTGCCATCTCTCCTGTGAAGTTCCTCACCTCTGACTGGATTTCCCCACTGAGGCAGCAGAATTAAAAGGTGTTTGGTTCTTCTGGGGATCGATGGGCTGCAGGTGTCTCTCTGTTAGGGAGCAGGTAGATCAGTTTACTCTGCAGGCTCACATCATGTTGGTCTTTACTCTCCAAAAGGCTGATTGAAGTTTTCCATCTGGTCTGTTCCAGATCATCAGGACATCGTGACCAATACTTCCACTCTGACCACAACAACAATGACACTGTTGATGATCTAACAGACAAAATATTTTACAGTCTGTCTTCTCTCTTTTCTCTCTTCTAGGTAAGACGGCCAACTGTGTGTGTCTGGTTTTGTGGATGTGTGTGTGTGTTGATGTCATCCCAGTGGGACCACAAAGGCTCAGCGTCCTGCATTATACTGGTCTTCAGATCTGACAGTAAGAACTTTTCTGATATTTCCTCGTAAACAGACCAAATCATTGAGCTGTAAAAATGTATTTATGAGGTTTGTTTGTTGGATACTGATGAGATGAGATGATGAGATTTGGGCTCCACTGGTGTCTCTCTAATGAAACAGTGATCAACAGGATGATATATTGAGACTCTTGCTGTGTTTAACAGCAGAAACCTGGTTGGGGCAGAGCTGCTGTGTCTTTAGTCTGAGAGGACTTTCATCTTGGTTGGTTTCCTGCTGTGCTGTGTTTAGTTTGTGTCTGCAGTCTGTCGTCCACCTCCCTGCCTGTTGCTGCTTCACAGTTCTGACACTCAGCAGTGAAACAGGCTCAGTCTGGCTGTTTGCTTTGACTGTAGAGATGGATGCTCATATGGACACACATGCTGACGGTGTTAGTGGCTGCATGTAGACATCAGACTGACTGCTACATGGCTGTGTGAGTGTTTCTGACAGACTACATGCCATGAATAACATGAATATAGCTCACTATCTGTAGCAGAGGGGATCCACATCCTGTTTCTGACTGTGATTCTTCCAGTGATCAGGAAGATGAAAGGATTATTATTCAGTCCACAGCCACACATTGCTCCAGCAGCGCTGCATTGATTGAAGCTTCTGTGGTTAAAAACTGTCGGAATTTCACTAAATGCAGAGCAGGTGCATGCTGGGAGCTTCTGCTGGGAGTTACAAAAGACAACCAATCTATTCGTCTGTCTGTCCGTCCAAACTCCTCCATATAGATTCAGTTTATATGGATGGATTCAAATCTCCCTCCCTTCTGTATTTGATTTAATTTTGTTTTGTTTGTTTGTTTGTTTTTCAGCAGAGTGAATGAGGTTGTTGTGATGTCAAAAATAATTGGTTCAGCAGAAAGAAAATGGTCATTGAGAAAGTAAAATAGAGGGATGGAGCAGGAGATATGATGTGTTCACAGGTGTGTGCATGGTTGTGTTTGCCTGATCGTGCTTTTCTTATTGTGTCATGCAGATACATACTGTGCTAAATCTCTGCTCCTGGTGTCAGCTAGCACTGCATTGTGTTTTATATTTGTATTTGTGTGTCACAGTGGGTGATGTAGATTGAAATCTGTGACGGTCTGTGATAATGTGTCTCTCATACAGACTGGTCCTGAGGGCGACTCGTTACTGTCAGGACCAGCTGAATGAGGGCGATGTTGCTTTGCTGAGATGTTGGAGTTGCTTCAACTGGTGAGAACTGGATCAGCCTGTCAGTGCTGACTCATACTTTAGAGCCAGGCACCAATCATTAGCTTCATTAACAGCTGCTGCCAGGAAATCTGTTTTAACTGTTCATTTATTTTCTCATTGTCTTTATAAACATCAGACTGTGTGTTCAGAGAGCTGGGAGCTGGACTGTGCTGTTCTGTTTGAGCCTGCAGGTTTGGTTTTAGGTTTTGTGAGCTTCTGATAGATCAGTGACGTCAAACCACGTGACATGTATCCTAAAATAAGCTGATAGATCAGTGACGTCAAACCACGTGACATGTATCCTAAAATAAGCTTCTATTACAGCTGCAGACCACAGCAGGTGAATTAACTAANGACTGTGTGTTCAGAGAGCTGGGAGCTGGACTGTGCTGTTCTGTTTGAGCCTGCAGGTTTGGTTTTAGGTTTTGTGAGCTTCTGATAGATCAGGGACGTCAAACCATGCGACATGTATCCTAAAATAAGTTTCTATTACAGCTGCAGACCACAGCAGGTGAATTAACTAACCTAGCTGGGCTCGCCATAACTAAATATGAAGCGTTCATTGTGTCCAAGCAGCAGCTGCAGCATGAACTCTGATAATTTAAGGCTTTTTTATCACCTGTCACTTCTGTTTGCTCTTCTCTCTTTTCTCCTTCCTCCAGTCTCAACTTGTGTGGTCAACACACACCGTCAGCTCTTGAAGCAGCAGTGATTATTATCTGTGCATTTGAGTTCTTTGAGTTATCGTTTCAGCCAGTCACTATATTTCATCCTGTTTAATCCCAGAAAAAAATAAATGAGCCTCAGACATATTATCTCACTCACTGCTCCTCTTCCTCAAACTAATTACAGGCTCCAAGTATCATCTTTATTTTACCTGTAACCAAGGTTAGCTTATAAAAGACAATCTGAATGCAGCATAATAAACGTGACAAATGAGATGTAACTGCAGCAAAACTGAAGCTAATGAAGCCTGGATACATTTGTCTCTCACTGGAG
>NW_026081445.1:0-1464 GCF_006386435.1 Epinephelus moara | reverse complement strand
GTGTGTGTGTGTGTGTGTGTGTGTGCGTACCTGGTCCCCACCCATTACAAGTGTATTTGCTCACTTACTTAAGAGACCGGATTTCCTTCTGATATGCAAACACAAACATGCACACTGCGCTCACATTGTGCAATGTGCATATTCAAGGTTATCACAGCAATACAACATGGAAATTTCTTTCATTGTGATTTACCACTCCAGCATCATGTCCCCTTTTTACTTCAGTATATATGTTGTCCTATGTGAGGATTATATTTTGCCCCCTATGAAATACCTGGACAAAAGAACAGGAGTCTACACTCATGCTAGCTGCTCTGTAAGGCTGCACATACTGACTGCACAACAGTGCTTTAAGCTAACGTCAGCAGCACACTAATAACTCATTAGCTCACAATGACAGCGGTAACATGTTGATGTTTAACATGTACAGTGTTTAACTTGTTGTTCATTATCTTAGTTTAACATGTAAGTGTACTAATGTTTGCTAATTAGCATTAAACATACAGATGAAGCTGAAGAGTGTGTTATTAGTTTTGCAGGTATTTGGACAAATAAAATTTTTATCTTATGATAATGAAAAGTCAGGAAATCAAAGCCACTTACTCAGTGCTTCCTGTGCTTGCTGTTAAATGTGAAAAGAGCAAAAACAGATTTAGGTTCACTTTATTTTTTGGGCTACTTAAAATATTCCAGTAACTTGTATAATTGCTCACCGTTCTCTGGTCTGAGTTTCAGACTGACTCTTACCTTCCTCCTGAGCTGAGTCATTTGGCTGGCTGGTTTAAAAAAAAAAGTGTTTAGTCCATAAGAGACGCTGACTGGATTCAACTTCCCTTTATGGAGTTTCTGTCCTAGTCTGTCCTAGATGTCCTAAAATCTGGGCATGCATGACTTAGCATTTTTGCACTTCTAGTTAGGTAGATGCCTGAAATAAGGTCTGTGATTAACACAAGCTTAAGAGATTTTTACATTGTTTTTTTTTCCAACATAAAATACACCAGTAAATACCCCACTCCTGATTTTTGAAGCTTTTATTTGTCTTACAAAAGAGATAATAGAGATTACATGTGATGAATGTCATCACACTGAACACGGCTTTACAGCCCCGTTGGCGTAGGGATGATGAAGTCATGTGACCATAGTTTAGTTTGTTTATAACCTAGCTTTAGCTTTTTACCTCTGGCATTTGCCCCTTCGCTAAGTCCCATCCCCCCGACGTAGACTGGCCAATCATAACGTAGCATTGGGCTGGCTCAGACCAGGGTCCGACAACATCACAGCTGTGCTCCATTGACCCTAATGCAGTCGTTTCAGATTTCCTTCATTTTCAGGCTGGTTTTGTGGATTTGGAGCTAAATGTTGTGCCTGGGGCACGTTGTGTATTAATGATACTCGTTACCTGGAGAGGTTGGAAAAAGATATACGTTTCCTCCCTGTTTCAAAACCAAAATCAAACCCTGAAAA
>NW_026081444.1:0-1367 GCF_006386435.1 Epinephelus moara | reverse complement strand
AGGATATTATGACTTTTTTAGCCGTTCTTTCGACATACTATACTATGACTTTTTTTTTGCAGTTTTTCGACATGCTATACTATTACTTTTTTCGACATACTATACTATGACTTTTTTAGCAGTTTTTAGACATACTATACTATGACTTTTTTCGACATAGTATATTATGACTTTTTTAGCCGTTCTTTCGATATACTATACTCTGACTTTTTTTTTGCAGTTTTTCGACATGCTATACTATGACTTTTTTCAACATACTATACTATGACTTTTTTAGCACTTTTTCGACATACTATACTATGGCTTTTTTCAATATGCTATACTATGACTTTTTTAGCACTTTTTTCGACCTACTATACTATGACTTTTTTAGCCCATTTTTGGACATACTATACTATGACTTCTTTAGCAGTTTTTTCAACATACTGTACTATGACTTTTTTCGCACTTTTTCGACATGCTGTACTATGACTTTTCAACATACTATACTATGACTTTTTTAGCCCATTTTTCGACATACTATAGTATGACTTTTTTAGCACTTTTTCGACATACTATACTATGCCTTTTTTCGATATGCTATACTATGACTTTTTTAACACTTTTTTCAACATACTATACTTTGACTTTTTTAGCCCATTTTTGGACATAGTATACTATGACTTCTTGAGCAGTTTTTTCAACATACTATACTATGACTTTTTTCGCACTTTTTCGACATGCTATACTATGACTTTTTCGACATATTATACTATGACTTTTTTGCCCATTTTTCGACATACTATAGTATGACTTTTTCGACATACTATACTATGACTTTTTTCGACATCGTATATTATGACATTTTTAGCCGTTCTTTCGACATACTATACTATGACTTTTCTTTGCACTTTTTCGACATGCTATACTACGACTTTTTTCGACATACTATGCTATGACTTTTTTAGCACTTTTTCGACATACTATACTATGGCTTTTTTCGACATGCTATACTATGACTTTTTTAGCCCATTTTTGGACATACTATACTATGACTTCTTTAGCAGTTTTTTCAACATACTATACTATGACTTTTTTCGCACTTTTTCGACATGCTATACTATTACTTTTTCGGCCCATTTTTGGACATACTATACTATGACTGTTTTAGCACTTTTTTCGACATATTATACTATGACTTTTTTTCGCACTTTTTCGACATACTATACTATGACTTTTTTAGCAGTTTTTTCGACATATTATACTATGACTTTTTTCACACTTTTTCGACATACTATACTATGACTTTTTCAACATACTATACTATGACTTTTTTAGTAGTTTTTCGACATAGTATACTATGACCTTTTTGCACTTTTTCGACATAC
>NW_026081443.1:0-9293 GCF_006386435.1 Epinephelus moara | reverse complement strand
TTACTGGCACTGAAGAGAAAAAAAAGACCATTTCGGATTCAATATGCCGTCAGTTAAGTGGCCGCAAAATCAATCAGCAATGGCACTAACCATTAACACCAGTGAGAGCTGGAAGATGATAATAATAGAAGGGCAGAGTTGGGGCAACTGAAGCCACTTCCTTAAGGTACGACCTCAAGACATCTGAAGCAAGATGAGAGAGAGGGAGAAAGAAATGTGGACAATTTACATCATGGAAATAAGTCATTTTGTTTTGGTTGTACTTTGCAACTGAGCTTCATCAGTACAGTATTGACACATGAATGAAAAGTGAGAATTGGCGTTTGATGATTACGCATTTGAAAATGGGGAAATAAATGCTTTTACCACTAAAAGAATTGTATACCTGCAGAGCTGGGCTTGAAGAAGGAGGGGGAAATGACTGCTATTGCATCAGCCCCGATCTGTGCTGCATGGCGAGCCTGGAGGAAACATGAACATCCAGAGGGAGAACAATGAAAACTAAGGCACTTACTACTGTAGTGGATGAATTAAACATTGTAGTTTATACAGTGTAGTGTTACTGTAGTGTTGTGATCTATGATTTAGTTCCTATTGCTGAAAAAATATTCATCTAAAAACACATTTATCAGCTCTGAACATGTACATAAACAACTTTGTTGTTTTTTTCTCATTCAAGTTGACAGCTAGTTTAAAAGGCGCTGTACATGACGGTCAAAATGGCTCAAAACATGTTTTGTGAGGTCACAGTGACCTTGACCTTCGACTAATAAATAATAATCAGTATTCTTGAGTCCAAGTACAAGTTTGTACCAAAGTTAAGGAAACTTCCTCAAGGCCTTCATGAGATATCGAGTTCACAAGAATGAGAGGGCAAGGTCGAAGTGACCATGACCTTGAGTCCAAGTGGACATTTGTGCTAAACTTAAAGACATGTTGAGCACTTTGAATTGTCTTGTTGCTGAAATGTGCTTTACAAATAACTAACAACTAAGCTAAGCCTGTTCACATCACTGCAGGCAACACAAAAGCAGCAACTCACCAGTTCTTGGGAATCTTTAAGACTCATGCAGCCGACATGCACAATCACATGATCGATTCTGTGGAGACATGCACACACATGCACATAATTTCAAAAACTGTCAACTTTCTTTCTGCTGCATTAGCTCAAAACTGTTTGGCTGTGTGATGACTTACTTCCCCTTGGCTTTCTGACACCACTCTGCAGCCAGGATCTTCCTCTCCTCAACACTAAGAGACACGCCCTCTCCAGTGGTGCCATTCACTGTAAGAAACCCAAGTCATGTCTTATCTACATGCTGTTTCCAACATCACAAAATGCAGTATGTCATACAATATCCACAAAGAACAAAGGAAATAGAACAAAGCACAAGACGTCTAATTGCATTGCTTTACACATAAAATGATGAAATGATGAAACAACACCTTAGTGTACAATATGTGTCAGGACAAAACAATTTCATGGGTAATGAGCCGTAATGCAGACAAGGACAGCCAGATGAGAAAATACATCAAAACATGATGAGGCACAAAGATCAGCACAAACATTCTTTTCCGGGTGAGGTCACACAAGGAGCTCAGAGAGACACATCTATGGAAACAGAGCGATAAAGGGACATGTTCACCCCTAAATAGAAATAAACAAACATATTAGTGCTATATCAATCTCGATTGTTTTGGTGTGAGTTTGTGTTGGAGATATCAGCTGTAGAGAGCCTTCTCACCAATATAATGAAACTAGATGACACTTGGCTCAAACGCCAAAAAAGCAAATACATAAATGAAATTAAATAAGAAATTTAAAAACTCAACAGCAATGTCTCTTTCCAGAAGTCATGACCTGGTTACTCAAGATAATCCACAGACCTTGTTGTGAGCAGTTTTATGGAGGAACTATTTTCTCTCTACCAAACTACACCCACCAACTGCATCACCACGCAGAAGGAAGTGTGCATCTACTCATGTACGAGAGGCTTGTGCTCATGACAGCGTGAGATGTAAACATTAATAGTGTCCTATTCGGCTGAGCTGTAACGTTAGCTAATTGAGTAATGCTAAGCGAGCTAGCAGTAGATGCACACTTGTTCTGCACAGTGATCCAGTTGGTGGGTGTAGTTTAGTTGAAAGAAAATAGTTCCTACATGAAACTGCTCACAACAAGGTCTGTGGATTATTTTGAGTAACCGGGTCATGATTTCTGGAAAGAGACATTATGGTTCCGTTTTTCAGTTTTATTTTTTTGTTTTTGGTGCTGGGCATAATGCTGCCATTAGAAAGGGGAACATGGATTATGCCATTGCTAGACACTACAGGGAGAAAAAACATGGGTCTTACCCAATCCACAGGGGGGTAATTTGATCAACCAACTTTTAAGAAGGGGAGCATTTTGGATCCATGAATTGAATATACTTGAGCCACATGGACTTGATGAAACAGAGGATTTGAGTCCTTTTCTGTGATGTAAATATTAAGGTATATCTCCCTCCACAGGTAATTTGGATTCATAGGGATCCACAAGGGCCCCTTATGAATTTTGTTTATTTTTTTTATCTGTGTCATGTGTGTAAATGTATTCTGCTTTTTGGATGAATTGTAAATCATCTTTTGAAAAATGTTTTTGAAGAATGTGAAAGAAAAAAAATAATGAAAACTATCTGTGATAATAAGTCATGTGACCCATGTGTATTTAGCACACCTGTGAGTGCTCATGTGATTCTGTCGAGCAAACCTAAAGAAGCCACGGGTGAAACGCGTTGTTGGCTCTCAATAAAAATCACAGAAATTCAGTTCAGTGTGCGGTGCTTTATGATTTTAATTGATTTGTCACTAAACAGAAAGCTGACAATTAATTGTTTCAGTTCACTTCACTGGGTACAGACTCTGCTAATGTATTTCTAATAATTGTTTTTCAAATTATATTCTTTTTAAAACAATGGTAGAAATGAAGGTAGACCTCTCTTTTTCTGTAGGAACAATTGCACAATTTTTTTTAAAAATGAGTATGTTCCTTTGAGATAACGACACCGAAGTTGATGTCGAAATCATTATGTGAATCACACACTATGAAGAAATAGGTTTAACGGACAATTCCAGGGAGTTGGGTGTCATAACATTACATTTAATATGGATTATGTGGCTAAAAATAATTAAAATTATTATTAAAAAAATAATTGGTAGTTGTGTTATAGTTTCAGGTGGTAGAATTGCATTTTAACGGAGAGACAAGTGCAGCAAAAATGTAAAATAAAAATTGCATGTTCCTTTGAAATAACGACACTGAAGTTGTTGTCAAAATCATTATGTGATTCACACACTATGAAGCAACAGGTTTGACGGACAGCTCCCCTGAGTTGAGTGCTGATGCGTTACATTTAGTGTGGATTGTATGTCTACAAGTTAATGAATTATTATTAATAAAATAATTGGTAGTTTTGTTACAGTTACAGGTGGAAGAATTGCATTTTAATATAGAGACAAGTGCAGTAAAAATGTTAACTATCATGGTCTTGAAAAAAAATGACACTGATGCCTTCAGCCTGCAGAAGAGCGCTCATCTTTCTTTTTCAAAGTTTTGTGAAATTACTGGACAGAAAATTTTATTTTAATGCAGTTTTACTGTAAGAGTATAAGCACTCCAAGACTAACAACTAACTGACTGAGGTTTCATATTCAAGTATGTTATCAATGCTGCCTGACGACATTTTAAGTTAGTTTGACCCAACCCTGCACCTTTTTTTGCCCAGAAGGAGATGGTTAACAGTAGAAACACATTAACATGTCAACAAACCAACAAGGTGGAGAAGCACAATCAGGGGTGGATTCAGATGGGAACGCAGACAATGACAAATATCAAAAGAAGAATCCACTTGTAAACTTACCAAATATACCTTTAACGCCTTGCTTCTCTTTCAAGTAGTCAACATAAGGTCCAATCTGTGTGAGGTTGACTTCACTGTTTTGGGAAAACATGAAAAATATAGACCTACACATTTTGCAAAAAGAATACCAACCATAGTGCTCAGTCCAGGGGAGTGTGCCACAGTTTTCAAATATGTCCACACTGATTTCTCTCTCAACTTTCTGTACTTTCTCACACACCAAATACATCACTCAGAGCTGGATTCATGGGAAAAAACAAGCAGACAAAGGGAAGTGGTTTATAAAAGCTGCTTACCCTTCTGTGGTCAGTGGAGTAAACACGGCTGCAACTAGTCCTGTCAGCTTTTCATCAGCAGAGGCCGCCATGACTGACAAGACTATCTGAGTGAGGAAAAAAGCATAAAATAAAGTAAAATGACACAAAATTAAATTAAATTAAATCAATACAAATTAAATCAAATAAAATTTAATTAAATAAAAAAAATACAGTTTGTCCAGTGGTATTCTTTCATGTGACACACTATCTTGCTCTTAAAAGCCACATATTTTTTTTTACAAGTACTGCATCGTGCACCTAACTGATACACAGTATGCAACAATTAAGACATTTATTAGGCTTACAGTCATTTATATATGAAGAGAAAATTTAAAAAACACCGTCTAAAACTAGTAAAATAATGACAAATATCAGCTCCATCCTACCTGTAAGAGCGCTTCTCCTTCTGTGCGTCGAGAGCATCAATCAGGCTGGGTTTGGGGAGAAATCTGTTGCCGGTTATAACTTGTGTTTCAGGCACGGCTGGTAGTTGTTGATTATCTGTCATGTGAGGCCATCTGAGCGTCATGTGATACCGCAAAGCTTCATGGGAAATGTAGTTAATGGATGAAAAACAGTAAAATATGGCAAATAAACGCGGACTTCCATTAATTATGAGTTATAACAGATACACAGCTCACTTTTGACTAAAGATATGGCGTTTTTAATCGCTTTGAGGTGTACCTGGACGTTTGAATGTAGTTATTTCAGTTACAAAACAAACGTTGCCTTCACGTGTTGTTAGGAAATCTTAAAATGTACGCTTGCAAACTGTAGTTGTAAACTAGGGAGAATGAATTATCCTGTAACTCAATATAAAACCTTTACGATTTTACCTAAATAATTGAAATTTGCCCCTTTTAGCTCGTATAATCTATATGAAACAAGGCCATAATGGAAAAGATGTTGCATTTAAGAATTACGGAAATACCCGTAAATAATTGACATAGCTTAAGGGTTGTTTTATTGTTTGAATATCAATATATGCCTTAAGTTATTCTGAATAAAGATTAAATTTCGTTTACACCCTAAAATGGAGACATTTGAGTGTGGGCGAGGAGCGCTGAGTTCCCCCCCCCCCCCAGAACTTTTAGCACTCAAAGGCACCACAAGACTTTAATTCCGAAATTTGGACTGCCAGGTAACAACTCTAATGACTTGTGTAACCCATTCAAAAGCCAGTGAACGATTAGTTATCTTTGGGTTTAGTTTATATGTGCTTAACAGTGAGACTGCAGCAATATGTAGAGTTATGTGCACAAATCCCAGCGAGGAAGAGGTGATTTGTTCCCCAGGTTGCGAGTAAATGTTGCCTGACAAGCTAAACTGAGGGCATAATACTCTTTAAGATAAGCAAGCGGATGTTGTTGATGGTATCATCGCCGCAACGTCCGTTATTTTCCAGACAGGCTAGCTCGGAGAAACAGCGGCGTACAGCGAAATTATCCACTATATAACTCGAAGTACAGTAAAGATAGCTCGGTCGGGTCCGCTCCTCAACAACGGACACGGCTTTTGTCGAGTTGTCTTGTATTCCCGGTCTGTTTTTTGTCGCGAGCTCTGCTAGCTAGCTAGCAGGTTAGCACAGCTATCCTGTCCCGCCGTTAGGGGGCGTCAAAGAGAACAGATGCCCCCGGACCAAGGCCAAGGGGGGGCCATGAAAAGGTCTATGGTATCACCCATAAATGGGATAAAATACAACAGATTACTTGCTGAGTTATATTATGGACAATACAAGGTATATGTATTGACATGATAAATAAATGTATTTAAAAAAAAATAAAAAATTAAAACACATGAACATGCCATCTGATACTCCCACCCCCCACAGGTATGTGAAATAGTGCGGTCTGACATTAGGGGTCAGATTTTTTGAGAGCAATTAAAAAAAAACCCTAATAAATTAATAACTAAATGAAATAAAAGAGGCTAGGGGGAGATTTAAATATATAAAAATAACAATTGTAAAAATAAAAATACCAAATTTATCAAAAAGGAGCAAGTGACATCGAGATCCAACACAAGAGTCATCATTCAAAACAACAAAAAATTAGAAAAATTAACACTTAACTTTCTTGCTGTCCTGCTAGAGATCTTTTTTTTCAGTTACAAGAAAGCAAGTTAAAGTAATTTACAAACCAGTAAAAGAGAGGCTTGGTGTTTCTCCACTTGCAACAATCAATATGGTATTTACCCATAAGTAAAATTATATTTATTAAAATCTCAGAAGTGCTGCTATGTAAGCATGTGAGGTGGGGTGCTACCCTGTAAGTTGAGCTTGCCTCACAAAAATGAGGGGCTCCTAAAGGAAAAGTCAAGGTACTGAGAGAACAGAGAGCATCAGATGTGACAGGCAGATTTGAAGGTGAGGAGTTAGGCAGACTAATTTTTAGTAAGAAAACCTGCTGTTTTGGACTCAGTTTTTTACTATATTCAAAACTAGTTCCATAGCTGTCTCCAAACCTGAACGTCACTGCTGTTCCAAATGAACCTCTAATTATGAGGTTCGGTCGTGTAGTTTTAACCAGTGTGGTTGCATTAAATACTTTGGCTTCTCTATTCACCACAATAGGCAGTGAGGGACAGTTTGAAAATAGATTGTGAGAAGCTATGTCATCCAATAAGACAAACATAACCAGTGTTACAGGGTTCAGCTCTCACCTCCAAATTATTTAGTGTCTTTTTGTGTCAGAGTGTTCAAGCTGTTTTTATTACAACTTTGTTTTTTAATAGAGCTTTAAAAACAAGTGCAGTGAGTAATCTGTGTGTGTTTTGCAGCATCCCGCCCTTCAGGCTGCATGTCATGTTGTGACCTGCAGTAGCCCTCTGTGAGAACTGTGTGTGTGTGTGTGTGTGTGTGTGTGGAGGGCAACAGTGAGCCCATGAGGTCAAGTAACAGGCCATTATAGTGATGCTCATTTTTGACACTGCTATCCCTTAGATGTAGCCAGAAGGCAGTTAAAATGAGCACCATCAGACACTGTCACAGGGAGCACTGCTCAGACAGGCATGTGAAGCAAAGCATTCATGCCCATGAAACTTGTTTCTACCCGGAGGCTGTCTGGAGTGGGCAGAGTGGTACTTCTAAAGCAAGAACTAGACAGGAGATCTGCACACTGTATTCAGAGTTTGATTTTGATTTTTTTGATCCAGCACTATGTGTGATATGTGTGCTCTCCATCCTGCTCTGCAACACATAAAAACACATTACAGCACACTTTGGTATCACTTTAGTACTAAGTCGATCTCCTGTGTGTAAATATTTTAGTGTTTTCCATGAGAGTCACCTGGTTGTCCTCAGTTGACTTCGCTTTAATGTGACTCCCTGCTGTGTGAGTATGTGCCTGCAGCTGCGGTGGTACAGGACTGGTGCCATGTTGACAGATGGAGCAGTTAGAAAGGAGAGATGATATAGAATAACACTGATGATCCTCATGAGTACACAGGGCTGTTAGAGCAGAAAATATAAACATTAAAGCAACATTAAAGAGAAAGTGGTGATTAGATGATGCAAAAGATGCTAAACTGAGGAGTAACTGATAAATATATGGTCAAAACTATAAAACTTTTAACAACAGGTGACAGTGTTTAGATCAGGACTGGCCCACCAGAGGGTCCAGTTTAGCCCACTGGATCACTTTACACACCCAACATTGATGAACTTGTGAGGGCTAAGAGGTGCCAGACTAGTTGTTACCTACTAATGTCATGTCATGTGACACATCCACCTTCCCTTGTACTATAGTAGTTGCCTTTGGGGTCAGAAATATACTGCTGTGAAGAGGGTCTCTGTGCTTCGGTGTCTCACTGAGTCACAATAAAGCGAAGTCAACTGAGGACAACCAGGTGACTCTGCTGCAAAACACACTCAGATTACTCACTGCATTGGTTTTTAAAGCTCTATTAAATAACAAACTTGTAATAAAAAATAGCTGGAGCAAACTGAGGATGAGTCAACAGAATAATTTGGAGGTGAGAGCTGCGTAATCCTGTAACACTGATGACATAGCCAATCTATTTTCAAACTGTCCCTCGCTCCCTTTTGTGATGAATAGAGAAGCCAAAGTATTTAATGCAACCACACTGGTTAAAACTACATGACCGAACCCCATAATTAGAGGTTCATTTGGAACAGCAGTGATGTTCAGGTTTGGAGACGATTTGGAATACTAGTTTTAAATATAGTATAAAACTGGAGGCTAATTTTGGATTAAAAAAAACACACTTCATTCCAGGTTTAGAGTCAACAGCTATTTGGTAGAATCCATCTACTGATGAGGTGTAATAGTTAAAATTTAATGTCAGGGTTTTTTGAAGTTTCCCTAAAGTCTTTACCAAGAAAAGAGAATCCACAGTATATTTTTATTTTCAATTTTATTATCAGCTCATGCAAATAATCAAACATCTTCAGAAAAGTGTAGTAACCTCAGGCCAAAAACAGCAGCAAACCATCATGTCTTAGGGAAATGTTTGGAAATACAGACTTAGAAAGCAGGTTAAAAACAGGAAATGCAGAATTTCCATCTGATTAGGCACCATGAGACACATTCACCGTCTCACACACACTTGTGCAGATCTTAGAGATAATCTGGCTTTGTCATTTTGAAACTTGCCAGGAATAGAACATAGTAGATTTAAATGTGAACCTAAAAATGGATCATTGCACAATAGTAAGAAATTTATGGTATAAAATTTACCTGAAACAAGTGCTGAATCTCATTTGTGAGTGTTTTATGCTCCCTTTTGACAACTCAGATGTTACCTTTTCCATTTTCTGGAGTGAAAGTGTTCATACCAGTAATGCCTCCTCTGTCCATTATCCTCCCTCTGATAGAGTCATCTTAAAGTCTGGGTTTTTCCATAACTGGGATTTTTAAGGAAGAAAAACAATCAAAAAATGTTGCAATGTTAAATGTCTTCATCAGAATTGGTGTGCTGAGTTATTGAGAGAGTTCGACAGTCCAGTTTCACTAGTACTTTGTTCAGGAAAAAATGCTGTAATATTTCTCTGCAATGGACAGAGCATTAGCAGGAAGACATGGATTCACAGGGAGTCGAGGGGGCCCGAGACTCAAGC
>NW_026081442.1:0-2506 GCF_006386435.1 Epinephelus moara | reverse complement strand
TCTGTTTTTCGGAGTATTTTTTTTCTGTTTTTCGGAGTAATTTTTTCTGTTTTTCATGGTAATTTTTTCTGTTTTTCGGAGTATTTTTTTTCTGTTTTTCGAGGTAATTTTTTCTGTTTTTCTGAGTATTTTTTTCTGAGTTAAGAGAGCAATAGAACATGTCATGTTTGCTTCAATTATATTGAGCTCCTGTACAAAATTACCACGAAAAACAGAAGAAAAAAATTACTCTGAAAAACAGAAAAAATTACTCAATAAAACAGATGTTTTTTATTTGTCAAGTGAATGCAATATGCTTCCGTACAAAACAACAGACCGTCATGCAACACTTCTTCCAAAGCATCGTAAGATGGGGTGACTTATACAGGATTAGTGCACCGTCACCAAAACAACCACCACCTCCTGTGCTGGTGTCGGGGACACATCAGCATGCATTAGCATTTACGCTACAAGATATGTGGTCAGATGTGTCCTAGACCACCTCGGCAAGTGGTTGGAGTGATCAGATAACAATACACTTGTATTTATCGCTGTCCACTTGTGATCAGATCCCCAGGATGCATCTTAATACCAGGTATAAACAGACTCACAGATATGTCCTGAATGTCGCTTACAGCTTCTTAAAATATAAAATATGAGTGAAAAGCAGGAGGTGAAAACTGCTGTCCAGCAGAAGCAAAGCATGTATTTGAATGTCTAACTCTTGAATGATGTATGCGGCTGTTTATCAGGAAGAAGAGACATTTAAGCAGAGGACCCTGGGGTCCCTCAGTGATGACCTGTTGCGTGCCAAACAGCAACTCTCCACAGTCACAAAGCAGCACACCGCCTGCCTGGAAGAGTTTCTAGCGAGCCAAACTCTGGTCAGCTGGGTCAGAGAGAACCTAAAGGGTGAGGGAAAGAATCTCCACATTAAATAAAAAACATAAACTGCCTTCATTTTTGCAGACGATGCCTTCATGCTCTCTTTTTTATCACCTCAACAGACATGAGCGATGTGAAGGTGTATGTCGACCTGGCTTCCATATCTGCTGGAGAGAACGACAGAGAGATCGACCAGGTGGCCTGTTTCCATGACGCAGTGATGGGCTACGCTCCTCTGCTCTACTCCCTGTCCCCCCGAGCTGGATTTGAGGGCTTCATGAGGTGTGCTCAGCAGGTGTGGGACACCCAAAACAGAGATGAGAAGCTGCCAGACAAACTGGTATGGACCTCTGCCTTATTTATTAAGCAGAACATAAAGCTATGTTACTCTGGTAAAGTGATGGTGATGCCACTGGATTTGTTTTCCAGAGAGAGTCGACTCGCCTGCTGAGCTGGTTGAAAGAAATGAAGGAGACTCATGGCTCTGTGGAGCAGTCCTCTCTGTCCCTGGCTTCTTCTATTAATGCTCATGGAGTTTATCACATAGGATGGTCTGATCTCAACACGGAGAAGGTAGGTGGAAAAACTTCTATTATAATATATGTCAGAGATGAGGCACAGATGACTGAATCCATGTAACTTATTGGACTTGTTTGCAGAGATGTCTACAAAACATGGTGCAGGTCACAGTGAAAATGGGACGAGAGGAGAAGAGCTACAAGCTTGAAGACCTGCTGGAGCTGCAGAACAAACTCATGCTCATGTCGTCTAAAGGGGAGCACGGCAGAGAGCAAGTCAACAGGTTCACTGAGGTCAGTCAGCAGTTTTTGATTTAATGCTGATGTTTTTCTGCACAATGTACACTGGAAAGAGGTTATTTAAATCAGTGGTTCCCAACTGGTGGGTCATGGGTCCATTCTGAATCTGGGGTTACACCATAGATGTAGTAAGAGACCTGGATACAGCGTTTGCGTCGGGGCTTCATTCATTCTTCTGAAAGTTGCTCAGTGGCGCAACAAGTCAAAATGGTTCAACTGCCGTGTCTAAAATTACTCAGATGATTGGGCAGTGCACCTGCATTGTGCAAACCATTGCACAGATGTACCAGAGACTTCCGCCAGCCAAGCCGCCTAATTCCAGTTTAGCGTTCCGCTAACTTGAAATGGGATACATTTATTCAACTGTGCGTCCCTTCTGGACTTTTCAAATGTTGTTGGACCAAATGGATTAAAACTCAATATTGAAAGGAGTTTTATCCCCAGGTTGTGACAATCAAGAAAATGTATACATTGATTTACAAATGTCTTTTTTTCCAATGTAAGTCAATGGGAAAAAGTCTTTTTGGATGGCAGGGCATCACCTGAGAGGCCACTATAAAAATTGGCTTCAAAGCCTGACACATTTCCTGGGGGCCTGATTACGCCACAGTTACTTAACTCAACCAACCATTGTCACTGTGGTAGTGACTTGTCAATGGACGGCACCCACCTGTCACTCAACGAGGCCACACTCTAATTATGCATAACTTTAAACCTTAGTATCTCCTTAGCGGTGAGTTATATAAAAATCCAGCCCCTGTACATGTTTATTTCTGCTGTAAAGTTTTAATATGGGGGTCTATGGGGATTGACTCACTCTTGGA
>NW_026081441.1:3917-4651 GCF_006386435.1 Epinephelus moara | reverse complement strand
ACCATATTTTTACTCTGTGTCTTATTACAGGGTTTTTTTGAAAAGAGTGAGGAGTACTCTGGTGAGACATGGCTGCTTTTCAGACTGTAAAATTCTGTAAATATATAGTCGTACATCATGTAACTGATACATAAATACATGAACTTTTTCTATTCCACAGGCAACAACATTGATGATGACGAATTCAGTGTCTTCTCGCTGTTAGAGAAGGCCAATGTTAATGTTGGTATGTTCATCTCCACTGCAACTGCTTTATTCAGTCCCTCTGGTGAAATTATCATTCAGCGCAAATGTACTGTAATGATAATCTAAACTTAAATACAGAACAAAATAATTCATTAAAACATTAGAAATAATACATAAAGCTGGCGTTACAGTTCAACTGTCTTGATCATCATGTCATTTCCCAGGAAAGAACATCGATGAACCTCTGGTGATAGGAGACATAGCAGTGCCAGACGGTTTCCAGAACGCTGATCCCTGCACAGCACGAGGCTGCCTGTGGCCTAAAGCCACCGATGGCAACGTCTACATACCCTACCGCATCTCCAACCAATTCTGTAAGTACTGAAGTCTGGGCTTTCATTTTGTTTTTTATTTGTGTTAGCAGTGCTAATTGGCTGGTAGGAGCAGTAAATAGTTGCCTAGTTGCAGAAGGTGTCATAGTAGTAGCAATAGCAGTAGCAGTTGCAGATCTAGTGGTAGGAGTATGATAATAAATGTTTTTGTTTTTA
>NW_026081441.1:0-3074 GCF_006386435.1 Epinephelus moara | reverse complement strand
GACTAAGCAACTAATGAAATCTTGCCGACTAATGACCTATCTGGTCGACTAACGTTTGGTAACTATTAAGGTGCAGCCCTACATGCAATAAAAACAAAGTTTTCTTCACAAATTCAAAGTAACACGCAATGAACAACTGATATACAAATCATAATTTTTTGGGTGAAGTATTCTTTTAATACAACTGACCTCAAGTAAAAAATGTTTAGTATAGAAACAGATAAAAAAAATAAAAATATGACTTGACTTTACCAGATCATTTTAGGAGGTATACAGTAGCTATGGGTGTGAATTAGACTGAGCAACCATATGTGCAGAAACAGCGTAGTTTTGCACAGATATAACTATTCACTGCACTTTTCAGGTATTTTGTCTGTCGAACTGTGATAAAACAGAGACAACATTTGATTGAGCTGTGTGATCCCCTGCAGGGCAAGAACACAATTTTGAGAAGTTCGATACAAGGAACCTTGGCACTCCCTACGACTACAACTCTGTCATGCACTATGGAAGGTAGTGTCTCAGTTCACTCACTGAACTTAATAATAACATACTATGTTACTGTGCATTTATGACATTATGTAATAGCCTTTTTAACACATCTAGGCATTTTTACAGGTTGGCTTCACATTATTTCCTTCTGCCCTAAAACAATACACACAACACTGATAATGTCGACCTGTGCCTAGACAATGGTTTACCTGTAACAGCTTAATAAGGTGTTCCATATCAGATTAAATGTTTTCAGACTGTCGTTGAGTTCCTCTGCCCCCAAGTGGCCAAAGACTCTAAAATGCAGCTTTAAGCTTGCAGGCTGTCCATATTTCAGCTGTCAGTGGTCACTCTACAGTACAGGTGTATAGTTTAAACCTGTCATCACTGCTGTGTATATGCACCATAGGTATGCCTTCTCCAGGAACTGTCAGCCAACCATCGTTCCCATTCCTGATGAAAATGTGTCCATTGGTAGGGCCACCCAGATGAATCCTACTGACATCCTTCGGGTGAACCGCCTTTATAACTGCAGTAAGTACCTTTTTAAGAACACATTCTCACCTGTCCATCTCCCTATCTACCTGCCTACCCCCTACTAGCAGTACTCTCTCATACCTACTGACAAAAGTTCCATTATAAAGGTCTTTGCACACCAAAACTGTATTTTTCTTACGTCACACATTTAAAATCTTACACTGTGTCAGTCATGTTTACACACTGACTCTGAAACTTTCGTCCGTCATTAAAGTATTCAGAACAGGTTGGATTTCCTCATTTACTCGCATCCCTCAAAACAGTTGTTTGACCAAAAAGCAGTGAAGAAAATGTGGCGTAACGTATGAGACATACATCCACAACAAGAGAAAAGAACAGGGTAGAAGTGGACAGGGAGCCAGGAAGCAATACCTTTCTTGAAATCTTCCTCAACAAAGAGAAGTTACATTTGGCCATCCAGAAATGCTCAACAGCAAAGATGATGCTTGTAGCAGAGTGCAATTTAATGGCCGCACAGTATCATTTCATAACACTGGTAACCACAGTGCCAAATGCAAGACGCCGCCAGAGACTGGCGACAGCCAGGGAGGTACCTCAAGAGGAGAGGTGCAGGGAGCAAACGTGTGTTTAAATTTTGCCTCATACTGCAAATATTTGCAACAAATAGAACAACACAACGCATCACGGTTTCTGTGTGTAATGGTTTTTACTGGATGACAGATTTTTAAAAAGCCTTGTTTCCACACAGTTTTGTTTAATGTTTGCATTTCCATATAGACTGAATCACAATGTGTATCTACAATAACTTCTGGATAGAAAACCCTTGTGTAACATACATTAAAATCAAACTGCCCCGTGCAAACGCTGCCTCAATTAGTTTCCCTTTAACCACCTACAAAAAGGCTCACAAAAAATCCATATCAGTTGCGGTGTACACTTTATTTAGAATATTTTCACTGCTTTACCTTGCTGTCAGACAGCCTTTTCCAACTGAGAATTGAAGCCGTTATATCAAAGCCACCAAACTCCACTGACAAAAGTGTAATTTTACTAAGCAGAACAGTGAGTTGCTGGTCTACTGCGGCCTCGATTGGTTAGTGTGTGAGGTAAAGCAGAGAAAATATTTAAATATAGTGTACACTTACACTGATACTGAATGTTTTGGGTGGGTCTTTTTAGGTGGTTTAAATATGTTCTACTGTGGCCTCATCCATGGCAGTACATTGCTTAGCTTATTTCTAAGTGAAACGATCTAAAGTATTAAAACAGAATGTTTCTAAGTATAAATAGAGCTGAGTTGCATTCATTAGTTTGCTAACTTGTTTATATGCTAGTTTCCTGTGGCACTGTGCGCACAGTCTGTCTGGAATCTGCTGCAAAAGTTACATTTTTTAAGTAAATAGTTCAAGTAAATTTTGGTCTGAGGAAATAAAAAATGTAAGCAGGCGTTTTGCAAACACAAATAAGATCATGGAGGTACCAAAGGAATGAACAGACTTGGAGTTGACTCACATACGTACACAGAGCTATTTGGAAACAAGGTGTTAAGTCAAATACTATATATGTTCATGTACATTGTAGCTGCACCATAAAAAAAAAATCAAGCAGCATTTACAGATTTTGCCGTCTTTTTTAATTCATGTCAGATAACACCACTTCCGGACGCCGCCTGAAACCCATGAAAAGAAACCATTTCTTCTAAATCAAAGTAAGTGGGTTGTGGGTTTGGCTGTTTTTCAGAACTTGGTATGCACACACTATCATCAATGTGATGTAATGTTTTAGCTGAACCTAACTGTACATTCTGTCTCTCAGCTTAAATGTACTGATTCATTCTTTTAATCATACATGTTGTTGTATTTCTGGCATGTTGCTGAATCAAGATAATGACAGATCCAGACAGGAAACATAGTCAACACACCTGTCACTCTAAAACTTTAAATGTGTTACTGCTTGTGCACGCCCATCTGTGTGTCGTCATATTCATTCAGTATTTTTCTGACAAATTCCCTCTTTTTCCAACAGGAAATCAAGAGGAAATGAGGCAGACTGACGCAGCTTTTCATCAACAAGCAAAACCAAAA
>NW_026081440.1:0-3596 GCF_006386435.1 Epinephelus moara | reverse complement strand
AACTTAGTACTCCCTAGACTACGTGCATGCATAACATGAAGTACTTTTACTGTGTACTTTTCGAGTAATCCTTTGTCAAAGTCCTTAACAGATCACAAGATCAAGGATATTTCACCCAACTTTGATGTGGAATAAAAAACTTATTTTCCATAAGTAGTCTATGATTCATATACTGCTGAACTTGCACTTCTTAGACTACTTGCTTGCATAATATTAAGTACTTTTACTGTGTACTTCTCGAGTAATCCTGTGTCAAAATCCCTAACAGAGGATAAGATTAAGGATATTTCGCCCAATTTGATGTGGAATAAAAAACGTATTTTCCATAAGTAGTCTATGATTCATATACCGCTGAACTCAGTACTCCCTAGACTACGTGCATGAATAATATCAAGTACTTTTACTATGTACTTTTCGAGTAATCCTTTGTCAAAGTCCTTAACAGATCACAAGATCAAGGATATTTCACCCAACTTTGATGTGGAATAAAAAACTTATTTTCCATAAGTAGTCCAAGATTCATATACCGCTGAACTTAGTACTCCCTAGACTACGTGCTTGCATAATATGAAGTACTTTTACTGTGTACTTCTCGAGTAATCCTGCGTCAAAATCCTTAACAGAGGATAAGATTAAGGATATTTCACCCAACTTTGATGTGGAATAAAAAACTTATTTTCCATAAGTAGTCTATGATTCATATACCGCTGAACTAAGTACTTCCTAGACTACGTGCATGCATAATATCAAGTACTTTTACTGTGTAGTTTTCCAGTAATCCTTTGTCAAAGTCCTTAACAGATCACAAGATTAAGGATATTCACCCAACTTTGATGTGGAATAAAAAACTTGTTTTCCACAAGTAGTCCATGACTCATATACTGCTGAAGTAGTAGTTTATCACCTTCATATTGGGCTGGATTTGTGGCAAGAAAGAGATAAGCTGGTGTAGCTGGCAAGCAGGATGAGGGAAAGACAGTGTCGCTAGCAAGACTAGTTGAGAGCAAGCTGGTGCCTGTGTCGTACCAAAGAATTCAAACAACTGTTGTTTCTGGCTTTTGATGTTCAACTTACCTAAGGTTGCTTTGATGTTACAAAAAACACACACATACAAGCATCTCTTAAATTAGAATGATCTATTTCACATACAAAATACTATTTACATTTTTAAAACAAAGAAATAAAAAAAATACAAAACTATACTTAAAGTTTGTCTTTTTAAATGAAACAATATGAACACCTTTAATTATATACATCTATCGAGTTATTTAAATTTTAAATCACACAATTTCTTCCAACATGAAACACACTATCATTCTAAGACTATGTCTGACTAAAATTGGTCTCATAACACAACAGACAAAAAATATAGTCAAATCTGCTTAATATCTTAAGTCCTATGTGCAGACAAGGCAATTCCAGTTGCTTGCCCTGGTGTCTCGGAGTTGGTCCTTACTCATCCCCAGGCACTGCACATGGAACCATCTATCACAGCTATCACACTGTATCTCTTAAATGAAACAAGTGATTACAAAATGTAATTGATCTTTTTTATCAGAAATAATGGAGTAGATGTACAACAGAGGATAATTTCTCGTTATGGGCGAGGTAATCATTCTTTATGGTAATTTTCTCTTTAGATTTCTATATGGTGTATTATGTCCACTTTATTACATGTAGCAAATAGTCTTTAGCATACTGCCTCAAAGACTGGTGATGTATATCAAAATATATTAAGCCTCTGTCATTGAGGTAGATCTTTCTGTGAGGATCCTTCATTTTAGAACTATCAATATTTTATGAAACAATGTTACGCTTTACAATTTAAGTTAATTATTGCAACAAATTATATAAGGTCTAATTTTAAAAACCAGGCCTTTTTTCAAATTAAAAAACAGTTCTTAGTATTACTTAAGTTTATGGGACAAACTGTCCATTTTATCACTGCCATTGGAAGTCTATGGTCACTATAATGTTTTTACTTTTTGGTACTATTAATTGATAAGTTATGCAGTGCATGTGACCTGCTTATCCTTGCTTCCCATATTTTAAGAGTGAGCCACAGGATGTTGGTGTGACACAGAGGAGGACAACAACTGAAAACACACACAAGCATCTTTTTCAGTGATCCCTTCTCCATTATGAGAGGTGCTTCAATGCATTTCTTGGATTCAAGGCATGCCATAAAAAGTAAGTACAACCTATTTCAGCTGAGAATAGCAGAATGTCATATGATGGACTGCTTTGGTATGTTGATTATACTAAAGCCACATATCCTGACTGTTCTGATTGTAAATCTGTAAATGTAAGTGTCGGTGTCACTTCCCAAGAACTAGAGGAGCAATTTAGTGCCGTGACTTATACCTTTTACATAATAATGTAATGTCCTTTAGATAATAATGTTAATTTTTCATTTACACTGTCAGAGAGTTATTAATTAAAGTACATGTTATTTATTGAGGTTGTAGTTTGCAGTGTTGCTGGACAGGACTGCATTATATTGACAAGTGTTTCTAATATTTTGTCCCCCCCACTTGAATACATGAGAGGGACAGAAAATTAGGAACACCTTCAATATAATTCACTCCAGTAGAACATCACTACCCACTGTGAGCTTGATAATAAACATTAAGTGTAAATCTTTCCTTATGGACAGTGTTAACAAAAACTGAAAAATGATAAGCTTCCTAAGACTATAAATCATGGCAGAAATGTTGTATTGGACTTTTATTACATTGTACAGGTGTAATAAATTGGCTCATATATATAATGTCCACACATGTTATACGCATGTGGTGTTGCTGATAGACCCAGTGATGCTACAGTTAATACAATCGATGTCATACCATACCATTTACTTACATTATAATATTATGATAAAACCAAATTATAACTACAATGAGAAACACTCACCCAATCAGTAGTGGGAAGCCCAGATCCTGGGGGCTTTGAAAAGGAGCACATTGCACAGTTATTCTCCATGTCAAACACTGCCAAGAAAATAATATTTTATTAACACATACTGTATATGTATACATTTTTCAGTTTTCCGGCAGCAGCAGTGCAGTCAAATACCAGAAATACTAGAAATTGCAGCTTGTGATCACTGAATGGATCAGACATGGCATCAACAAAAGTTGAATGAGTTTTTAAGGATGGATCCATCGTGTGTGATTTGGTGGTTATTATTATGACAGTTACATTGGATCGGCATAAATTATTTGTGTTTTGTATTGTGTTCTTTTTGTGTACTTTTGCTCGTACATTAGCGGCTGCTCATGTATAGTACAGCAGAGCCCATGTGCTAACTGTTGCGAAGTTTTATCTCTGCAATATATTTGATATTTGTTTATATTTGATATTTATTTGTCAAAATAAGAGCTGCTATCTATGTTTCGTTGTTTTTGAAACAATGACAATAAACATCTATCCTATTCTATTGTATTCTAGATGGCCTCAGTCTCTCCTCCTGCTTCCCACACCCACTTCTCCTGTGCTCAATTCAGAGTTCCCCTGTAGATACCTGCTCTCCAGATCGACTCCTATGCCTGATTGATTTGTATGTTTGCCTTGGCTCCCCAGCCTTTATTTAAGCC
>NW_026081439.1:0-1502 GCF_006386435.1 Epinephelus moara | reverse complement strand
CACAGCGTCACAAAAACACAGACTTTTCCCTGGGACATTTCATGTGTTCGGAACTTTGTGAACTTTAACTCAATTTAAGGTATGTGCTCTCCAGGTTTCTTTTTGCAACCTAACCACAGTAACTTTACTTGCCTAAACTTAACCTCAATACCTTTTTAAGGTAATCATGTAACTGTACATTAAGGACATAATGTCATTCATAGGGTGCTAATTCGTAGGATATCATATGAACTGTTGTGTCTGCATTTTCATAGGACATAATATGCACCATTCTATGAGGGTATGTTGAAAGGCAAGCTTCGCTGGTTTTCCACAGGAAACAATATGGCAGCCGGCTGGCAACAAATTACAGTTCTTGAATTACATTTAACCAGTACACTTAAATATGTTTCTGAAACATTTGAGGCGACAATTAGGCGACACAGTAACAGGATCTTGGTTCATATTGGATCAGAACTGCTTAGTTTTACCGTTTGATCGCTCTTTTTTATTTCAACCTGTTTTTACAATACCAGAAACAGTATGGCGCCCACTTCATGTTCACAAATTCTTGTATTACAGCTAAACAGTGCACAAAAATATGTTTTTGAAGGCATTTAAGGCGAGGAATAGGCAATACAGTGTCAGAAACTTGCTTTATATTTGATCAGAATGGCTTAGTTTCACCATTTGATGTCCTTTTTTTTCAGCCTCCATTTTTACAAGACAGGAAACAGTATGGCGCCCACTTCCTGTTCACAAATTCTTGTATTACAGCTAAACAGTGCACTAAAATGTATTTCTGGGGACATTTTAGGCGAGGAATAGGCAATACAGCCTCAGAAACTTGCTTTATATTTGATCAGTTCGGCTTAGTTTTAACATTTGATCTCTTTTTTTTCCAGCCTCCATTTTTACAATACCAGAAACAGTATGGTGCCCTTCTCATATTCACAAATTCTCATTTTACAGGCAAACAGTGCACACAAATATGTTTTCGAAGGCATTTTAGGTGAAGGTAGGCAATGTAGAAACAGAATCTTGGTTCATGTTTGATCAGAACGGCTCAGTTTCACCATGTGATCTCTTTTTTTTCAGCCTCCATTTTTACAATACAAGAAACAACATGGTGCCCACTTCCTGTTCACAAATTCTTGTATTACAGCTAAACAGTGCACAAAAATATGTTTTTGAAGGCATTTAAGGCGAGGAATAGGCAAAACAATAACAGAAACTTGGTTTATATTTGATCAGAACGGCTTAGTTTTACCATTTGATGTGCCTTTTTTTTTCAGCCTCCATTTTTACAATACAGGAAACAGTATGACGCCCACTTCCTGCTCACAAATTCTTGTATTACAGCTAAACAAAGCACTAAAATATATTTCTAGGGACATTTTAGATGAGGAATAAGAATACAGTATCAGAAACTTGCTTTATATGTGATCAGAATGTCTTAGTTTTAACATTTGATCTCTTTTTTTTCCCCGCCTCCATTTTTACAATACAGGAAACAGTATGAC
>NW_026081438.1:0-4000 GCF_006386435.1 Epinephelus moara | reverse complement strand
TAACATGTGTCGGGTCGAGGAAGATAGGACCGCAGACTATGATACGGAGTGGACAGAGTGGACAGAGTCTGGAGCAGGGCCAGTCGAGCTGGAGGACGAGGGAGAGACAGCAGCAGGCCCATCAGGGATTGATATCGGAGGTTTGTTGACAAATGAAGACACACACGTACAGTATTGAAAATGTTTTTTGTATAAATGGATAACTGACTTGTATAGATGTCTCAGTAACGTTACAGACAGAGATTTCTTTTCACAGCCTGCACTAAAAAACTGACAAAGAAAATGTGAAAATACCCCAAACTAATCTGTACTCTCACCTACACCAAACCTGCAATTCAAAACATGTGAAGAATGGATAGAACAACCCAACTGAAGAACACAAAAACACTAGAAGTTACTGAATTGGTTAAATTTATTTATGACTGAAACTGATTTCTTTGAATACGCAATATCTAGAATGAACAATACATAAGGGAAATTTTAGTAAGTCTGGGATCATTTCTTTCTGTACATTAAGGGCTCACTGCATTAAAGGGTTAGATATTACTATGAGTGGAACTGTATGATGTATTAATGGGTGTATTAAATGCTTTATGTGCTGTAATTGACACTGAAAGTTAGAATGACGTAGACAATATGCTGTATGTATCAAACAAAAAACTAAGACATCTCTACTACACTACTACAGACCAGCCACGATATCGGTCCTCAGAAAGTGAGGCAGACAGTGACGATGCTGTCCCTGCTGCTGCTGTCCCTGCTGCTGGTCCTGCTGCTGTCCCTGCTGCTGCAAGACCACCCAACGGTATGTACATGACAAAAGTTACATTTTTTATGGTACAAGTATATTTTTTTCATTAAGTGTACTGTGACACTATGACAAGTACTGTATTGATTACCTTTCATGTTTGACTCATGTCTTTTTGTCTGTTGCCTGATTTCAATAGTTTAACAAATATTAACTTGGATATTGTCATCTTTTGCGTTGACTGGATGCAGTAGTTTCACAAAATATGATGTGTCCATTTTATACAGTGACAAGGAGGACCAGGAAGAGAGCCAGGGGGGTGGATGAGCAAGACAGGCAGACACACATCGAGTGGCTTCTCCTCCTTCCCCTCCGTCGGACTCCTCCTGCCCCTCAACCTCCCCCCTCAGAGGATGAATTATTCCTCAAAAGCCTGGTTCCTTCCCTTCAGAGATTGTCGCCCCAAAGGAAGGAATACGTTAAATTCCAAATTCATAAACTTATTTATGAATCTAGCACTGTTTTGCTTAATTTGGAGCCTGTTGAATAGCTTATTAGCTACTGGGGCAACAATCTCTGCAGGGAACAAACCAGGCTTTTAAGGAATAATCCCAGGTGTCCCTGAGGCTCTTCACATCGAGCCACTGTATAAATTGTACATATGTTCCACACATTTTCTGTGTCTTATTGTTTTTTGTATTACTATTATTATTTTTTCCATAATCGAGCAGCCCTATTCTGTTCTATCTATAAAAGGAGACAAAATAAATGTATATAGGAAGAGTTAACAGACTGTTGTTTTTATTCACCTCATCAGTAAAACAAACGAAAAAAACGAACTTGACAGACTGACAGACTAACGGTAGCTAACAGCAGGTAAGTTATGAAGCTGTTGATGGTGGGAGTTCAGTTCGCTTGAATTTCCTCAAACATCAGTTAATCTTGATTGACTTTGTGCTTATTGTAGCATATGGCCCACGGCATTGTGTACTGTGTGTTAAAGCTAGCTAGCTAACACGCTTGCTAGCTTGTTAGTAACGTGAACGTTAGCTTACCAGCTAGCCTTGGTAACAGCCTGATATGGCAGCCAATATACCAGCCAAGGTGTTAGCTAGCCATTATAGACATAGAGTAGCAAGCCTTGCTGGTTTAATTTAGTCAGAGATATTGAGCCAGTTAACGTTACTCTGTGTGAAGGTTTTACATGAGATGAACTAACTTATCTGCTGATAGAGGATTGAAAGCTTTAGACTAGCTAACATTACCTAATGTTATTTTCATTAGCTAGTTTGTTCACGCATGTCTGTATGCACGGTCTATTATATAGTGAATAGAGAATGCTGCAGATAATTACAGGAATAGTTTCACAGTTGGTAGGTAAGTTACTACTTAATTACAGTTACTGATGTTTAGTCAGCCAGAGCATAGTTAATTAATATTATAAGGTCTGTAATGAAAATACCTAAACTGATAATAGATTTATTTGCAATAAATGATTTTGGCAACATGCATAATTTGTGAGTGTTTTGTTCTTCCAGTTGAATAGCAAAACGAGACGAGATAAAGAGGAAGTGTGGAGAAAGGAAGAGGAGGAGAGGAGGAGGGAGCAAGGGAGTGGGACAGAGGACGAGACGGAAGGTAAAGTTTTCTGTAGAGTATAAGACATTTTACTTCCAAGGGCACATCTTTTATACACCTGTAACCAGAGTATATTCAGTTGTATTTGTTTTCTATGTGAAATCGAATATGAATTAGGCTACTGTATAGGACTCACTCGGCACAGTAATGGTATTGACAGGGTGTCACCATTCTCTATGGGGTAAATAGGAAGGTGTGGACTGTGGAGAAAGAGAGGAGAGAAGCAAGGGAGTGAGACAGAGGAGGAGAAGGAAGGTAAGGTTTTCTATAGAATATGAGACACTTAACTTCCAAGGGCACATCTTTTACACTCCTGTAACCTGTAAAAACTGTAGTTTATTAATATTAACTATTTTTTGTATTTGGGTATTTCTTTGTCATTTGTCTTTTACAGTGAGGAGAGAACAATGCAGTGCGGAGCAGAGCAGTGGAGAGAACTGAGGAGACTGAATGAGTAGAGCAGTGGAAAGGATACATTGTCAGCCCTCTGTTTTTAAGAGGTAAATTACACTTATTTCATGATGAGAATTGCAGTACATATGAAGAGTTTATTTGGTAGCCTAACTATTATTTCCCATTGTCATTTGTCTTTTACAGAGAGGAGAGAACTGAAGAGATGTATGAAGCGGAGCCATCAGTGTCATCAATGTGATTCCCCTCAGTCAAGTAGGAATGTTTGTTGTTTCTATGTGCCCTGTTTTAGCTTAGTACCTTTTGGGCGCGTGTTCACTTTATTCATGAGTTGAATGCTGGTGTAAATAAATGGCACATGTTGGTGTAGCCGCCTGAGAGAAGTTGTTTCGACTCGTTCATTTAGTGACTCCTTTACAGTATAAAAATAGTTCATAAAATAAGGGAGACATAATCAATAGATCTTGGTAATCTTTTTTTAGTGTAGCTTTCATGGTAATGTGTAAAATCAACTGAGGAGACCGAATGCAGAGTAGAGGAGCAGTGGAGGGTTAATTTGAACAAAGAATATCCTACATTATTGTGCAATGCAAGAAAGCATCATTCGTTTTTATCTTTAATGATTATCTTAATTTTCCGAACATAGGGGTGCAGGTGGGGTCCGCATCCGCTGTCCGGAGCCCATCCACGCATATCCAAGGGTTCCACTAGTAAAATCTGGCGCCACTAGTGTGTTTAAATAAGCTTCTTAGTCCCTAAATTGAACGGGAAACAGCAGTGATGAGATGGTCAGTAGGTGTTTAGAAAAAGGTAACATTAGCCTGTACACTTCACAGATAGACAGCTAATGCCCAGACCACAGGCAGGCTTGGCTGCTGCCCAGCTGCAGGGCATCTAGAGAAAAGTTTTCTTGTTTTTTGACGCGTTTTCAGCAACAAATAGGCAGTGAAACAGGTGTAATAATCATACTGACATTGTACCAGCTATCGCTACAGTTTATATTTGTGACATGAAAAAAAATCAGTTTTCAATTTTGAATCAACACTTACTGTTTACTTTTTTATAAAAAAAAAAACCAAAGCCCCCTGGCAACATTTCTGTGGACAGAATTCCTTCATTTGTACCACAAGGCGTTTTGTTGTGAAATATCTGCAGGACCATGTCGTTGATGATGAAGTGGTTTGCATGGCTCCCTAATATGTG
>NW_026081437.1:0-1587 GCF_006386435.1 Epinephelus moara | reverse complement strand
CGATAAACGGTGTAGGAGGAGATGTTTTTTTAGGGAGAGCAGTTTTGAGGCGAAATCTTACTTTGAAAGGGGATTTAGCTCACTTCCTGTTGGATTTAGGTCAGGGGTGTCAGCGCGTGATTTTTAGGTCTTCATGAGACGAACACGGCAGTTTTGGTTTCATGTTTCTACGATGTTCCTACAGGCTGTAGCGGCCATTTTTGTGTGCCTAGGTGGCGCTAGAGAGCCCATTTTGGCACTTTAGGGTTTTGGCACTTTAGGGGTTAATTTCATGATTTTCTAAAATTTTTCACCGGTTCTGATGTGCATGCCGATTTTGGTGAGTTTTTGAGCATGTTTAGGGGGTCAAACTCCAGTTCAAAGAGGCGGCGGAAGAAAGAAAGAAAGAAAGAAAGAAAAAGAAAGAAAGAAAGAAAGAAAGAAAGAATAATAAACACAGCAAAAACAATAGTGTCCTTGCCTTCGGCGAGGCCTGCTCTGTAAGAATAAACGCAGCAAAAATAATAGGGGGAGTCCTCGCCTTTGGCGAGGACTGCTCTGTGAGCAGTCCTCTGCCTCTAGGTTCGGTCCCGAATAAAGAATAATAATAAATGCAGCAAAAACAATAGTGTCCTCGCCTTCGGCGAGGCCTGCTCTGTAAGAATAAACGCAGCAAAAATAATAGGGGGGGTCCTCGCCTTTGGCGAGGACTGCTCTGTGAGCAGTCCTCTGCCTCCGGGCTCGGTCCCTAATTGAAGCTGCAAGCAGCGATGAACGGGCCCTCGCACCTTCACGCAACTCGGGGGGGCTGGCAGGACGTCTTCTGACGTGTCAATTCATTTCTGTCAAAGTTAGACATCGCATGCAGGAATGACTTTGCATATCTTTGATACAGTGCTGGAATGACATATTTCACATTTTGTATCACTTCCTCTTTCCACTAGAGGGAGTTGGAGAGCGCAGTAATGTACATCAAATATACACCACAGCATTTAACTTTCAGATAAATCAAAAGATAAGTGTTTGAGACCTACTTCCTGTCACCACTAGCTAATACTATGAGTATCAGGAAATATGGTCATATAAATGTTTTCAGGGCGGGACTAGTATGAATCATCTGAAGTTTGATGGAGATCAGAACATTTACGGCAACAATATAGCAATTTCCTGTTTCATGGCGAAACCTCAAAATTAAACCCTCTGCAGCACGTATTGACACTAATGATATGTCAGGTTTGTGTACATCAAATTCACACCACAGCACTGAAATTTCAGGTTAATCAAAAGATAAGTGTCTCGTAAGAAGTACTTCCTTTCACCACTAGGTGGCGCTATGACTATCATGGAATATTGTCATATAAATGTGTTCAGGGTGGGACAAATATGAATCATGTGAAGTTTGGTGGACAACGGACCATTTACTCCAAATTTATAGCAATTTCCTGTTTCATGGCGAGACATCAAAAGTAAACCCTCTGCAGCGCGCGTAGACACTCATGATACGTCATGTTTGTGTTCATCAAATATAGACCACAGCACTGAAATTTCAGGTGAATCCAAAGATAAGTGTCTCGTAAGAAGTACTTCCTTTCACCACTAGGTGGCGCT
>NW_026081436.1:0-1259 GCF_006386435.1 Epinephelus moara | reverse complement strand
TCATAGTATAGTATGTTATAAAATGTAATAAAAATGTCATAGTATAGTATGTTCCAAAAAATGTAATAAAAAAAAAGTCATAGTATAGTATGTTACAAAAATGTAATAAAAAAGTCATAGTGTATAGTATGTCATAAAAATATAATAAAAAAAGTCATAGTATAGTATGTCACAAAAATGTAATAAAAAAAAGTCATAGTATAGTATGTCAAAAAAAATGTAATGAAAAAGTCATAGTATAGTATGTCACAAACATGTAATTAAAAAAGTCATAGTATAGTATGTTCCAAAAAACGTAATAAAAAAGTCATAGTATAGTATGTCACAAAAATATAATAAACAAAAGTCATAGTATAGTATGTCACAAAAATGTAATTAAAAAAAGTCATAGTATAGTATGTCACAAAAATGTAATAAAAAAAAGCCATAGTATAGTATGTCAAAAAAGATGTAATAAAAAAGTCATAACATAGTATGTCACAAAAATGTAATAAAAAAAGTCATAGTATAGTATGTTCCAAAAAATGTAATAAAAAAGTCATAGTATAGTATGTCACAAAAATGTAATAAAAAAAAGTCATAGTATAGTATGTTCCAAAAAAGTAATAAAAAAAAAGTCATAGTATAGTATTTCACAAAAATGTAATTAAAAAAAGTCATAGTATAGTATGTCACAAAAATGTAATAAAAAAAAATCATAGTATAGTATGTCAAAAAAAATGTAATAAAACAGTCATAGTATAGTATGTCATAAAAATGTAATAAAAAAGTCATAGTATAGTATGTCAAAAAATGTAATAAAAAAGTCATAGTATAGTATGTTCCAAAAAATGTAATAAAAAAGTCATAGTATAATATGTCACAAAAATGTAATAAAAAAAGTCATAGTATAGCATGTCATAAAAATGTAATAAAAAAATGTCATAGTATAGTATGTCAAAAAAAATTTAATAAAAAAGTCATAGTATAGTATGTCACAAAAATGTAATAAAAAAAGTCATAGTATAGTATGTCACAAAAAAAATTTAATAAAAAAGTCAGTATAATATGTCACAAAAATGTAATAAAAAAAGTCATAGTATAGTATGTCAAAAAAATATAATAAAAAAGTCATAGTATAGTATGTCACAAAAATGTAATAAAAAAAAGTCATAGTATAGTATTTAAAAAAAATTTAATAAAAAAGTCATAGTATAGTATTTCACAAAAATGTAATTAAAAAAAATCATAGTATAGTATGTCAAAAAAATATAATAAAA
>NW_026081435.1:0-1006 GCF_006386435.1 Epinephelus moara | reverse complement strand
GGCTTTGTTGACAACTATTTTTTCAGGGTTTAGTCGGATCCCCTCTTTGTCATAGTAGTCTTGGACATATTTGGCTTTTGACATCTCATCTTTTGCGTAACTTGGATAGCCTGAAGCTTCCTGCTTTCACTGAAGGAACGCTTTAACATATTCTTTGAATAAGTCATTGCTCTTTTCAGCGAAATGCCACACCTCGTCAATTTTGGTAACAACATACCCTTTTTCAACAGCTTTTTGAAGTTCAAAACTGACCCAGACTCCTGAGAGGGTCCTCTCAGGAGCAGTGTGATTACACTCACCGGTTTGGTTTTGAACCTCTGCACATGTTCGGCACAAGGGAAACATCAGCTTGTTGTTACAACGGTATGGAAGCACCGGATGATACAACACCCAGGGAGGCGACACAGCACACTTCACCAGACCAAAGTAATTTTCAATGGGCTCAAAGTCGCGGAAGATTATTTTGGGGTGTCCCACTGGGTAGTTTTTACGAGCCTGCACGGTGGGGTACAAGCTTGTAAAATCGTAATAACTTATCTTTTCACCCTCAGCAGCTTTGTAGTGTAGTCTGTATGCATTGGTGCGACCCCCAAACAGTGCTTTTCGCAGGTCGAGTCTTTCAGGCGCATCATAACTTTTCAGAAAGTCCTGCAGCATCTGGTCTGTTTTTTTGGCATATTCCCACTCACATTCCCACATTATCCGTACGTTTAGCTTGTGTGTCAGTTTGAGAGCATGCAGTTTTTATTTAAATTGTCTGTAAAGGATGCCGAATGCAATCTTGTTTACAGCATTTTTATGACCGGGACTGTAGCACTTTGGACAGCCGTGCCAGAAACAACCGGCAAACTCATATGCAGTGCGTTCAGTTCCACTGTCACAAAAACCATCAACATGATACGGCCCAAATTTTTCTTCCCCATGATTGAGGGCATGTCGAATTTCTATTTTGTTTCTGAATGCCTCAAACAATAGCCACTGTATAGACGCACTGGAGAATGTCTTG
>NW_026081434.1:0-5706 GCF_006386435.1 Epinephelus moara | reverse complement strand
CTCGCCGATACCCTTGGAAACCAACCCTGTCCACAGGTTAATTGTTACGCCCAAATACTTCATGCCCTCGCCCGGCCCAATCTGGTGGATGGACACGCCTCCCAACAGCCAGGGGGGTCGGCTGCCGATCTTTCGCACCCGCCCCACTGTCTCGGCAAAGAACCCGTGGCACTTACTGGGCTGAACCCTCATCCCAGTAAGCTCGCAGAAGGCCTCCAGGATATCAATGTTGGCCACCATACCCTCCCAGGAGCTACTCAACAGGACCAAATCATCTGCAAATGCCAAAGCCGTTATGGATTTCCCATCCGCACCAAATCCATGGCCCTCACGTTCGAGTACTTGGACTAGTGGATCCAAAGCAATGTTAAAGAGGAGAGGGGACATGGAGTCTCCCTGTTTCACTCCTACTTTAATGGCGATGTCAGCCGTGAACCCTTCAGTGCATCGCACTTTGGTCGTGCAGTTCTCATATGAATTCCTGACCAATTCCAGCATGTGTTGGTCTAACCCTTTCCGTTCCAGAGCACTCAGGAGATGCTCATGCGAAACGGTATCGAAAGCCTTTGCGAAATCGACAAATACAACCCCAAGGACCTTTCTGTCTTACTCCACCTCATTATCCCCTTCAGGATCGATAGGTTTTCCGAGCAGCCAGGTGAGGCTATAAAGCCCCTTTGTCACGGATGGATAGGGCACGCCGCCGTCATCCTACCCGTCAGGATCCGCGAGAAAAGCCTCAAGACCATAGACCCAATGGTGATTGGACGCCACTGGTTGACGTCCCCGAAGCGCTCCGGGTCAGTGGTCTTAGGTATGAGTACTGTACGGCACTTCTTAAAGACTTCCGGCAGGGTCCCAGAGACCAGCCATGTGGAGAACATGCACCCCAACTTCTCCCCCCCAACCCAGGAGAAGGGATTTGGTAACGCCATCAGGACCCGGGGAGGAACGGTTTTTGACAGCTCGCAAATGTTTCATTACTTCCGTGGGTGTGATCAGGCCACAGAAGACCGAGTTATCAGCCCGCCCAAGGCCACCAAACGCACGAGCCCCCAGAACGGCCTGATGTCACCCCACCTACCCTTGAACACCGCAGTGATCTCAGGTAGGGGGACGGGGCAGATCTGACCCGTTTGCCCATCAAGGACAAGTGACGCCAACTTCGCCCTATCCTGCCGATAAAGACGATACAGGTTTCGATGGACACTGTACCTCCACCTGCATCGCCTGACCGATCCGGTGGCCGGATGCCCGGCACGCCTCGCGCGAGCCGAAGGTACGGTCTTCATCTCCCGACCCACCTCAAGAAGCAGTGCGGAGGAGGCAGACATGATTGCTCCCTGACAGCAATCATTCTCCGTGATGGGGACCTCGTCGGACTCACCAGCATTGCCCTCGGCCGCAGCTTTAAGGACCTCCAGGAGCGCGTCCTTGACCGTCTGTTGCGGCACTGGGGGCGTGGAGGGAATCATCCAAGATTTCCTCAACCGATCGCTCGCCATTACCTTCTGCTGGCTGAGTCTCCCCGATTTTCGAATGGCCATGTGCGGGAGTCTGCACTTTGACCTTTTCCGTCCTCCATTCTCGCTCGTGCCAGGGTCAGTGGCCACCGGTCCAGGGACCGAGGGCATGTCTTGGCATAAGGGAGACCCCTCGTTGACCTCCTCGGGCATCCTCTGGTGGGAACCAGCAACACCTCGGCGGCGAACGCCCTGCACCGACCTTTCCCTCAAGTAGATTACGGTATGTGCACGCAGCCTGTGCAGTGACAAGCCCCGGCCCGAATGGAACGCCCTGGGACAGTGTTCACACCGGAAACTGCCCCCAGCCACCAACCCCTGACACCTAGGTAAGTGACAGGCGATCTGGTGGTGATTCGGCCGGACTCGCCCGCAGTCCCTACATGCCCACAGAATCGACTTCACCCCATGAGCTCGGGCCAGATGGTCCTCAAACTCAGAGGCAGAGTTGACCTGTGTTCCACACCATCCACAAGGTTCCAGGTCAGGAAGACGAACCACGTAACCGGCATCACTAGCACCACTTGGGTCCCCCGAATCGCACACGAGGGCGGCAGTAGACGTTTGGGACGACAGCACGCCCGCTTGCTTGCTTCCACTAGATCCGGGCATTGATTCGTCAAGTCCCATGGGCCGTTGATCCCGCACGGCGAGCTTACCGTTCGAAGGCCGAGCTGCCAACCGTTTGCGTTTTTTGGAGCTACCAGAGCCCATCACCCCACTTGTCATCGTGGGGCGCCCCTCTACCGGGGGATCTGAGACAGGTCCCCGGCTTGGGGACGCATGTGTCTCCTTCGCCAACAAGTGGCTAGGGTTATGACAATCAGACAAAGTGGTTACGCCAGGGCCGGAAGAAGGGATCGCAACACTCTTCCGGTCCTCACTCTGCGGATCTCCCTTGGGGGAAAAAAGTGAGTTTTCGCCTCCATGCTGACGACAGACGAACACGACACCTAAAGGACCTGGGGGTGAACCCAGCCCTCCAAGCACCGGCCACCACCGCCGCGCAGGGACTACTAACTCGAGCGTTCGAAGGAGGCGAGAGGGTGCTTAAGGGGGAGCCCCGGAGGGCTGTCCCCTGTACCGGCCGAGGAAGGAGCCGCCTCGGAACGGGGGAAAACAAATTAAGGCGCCATGCCAGAGAGGGTGATAGGCCCCTCCGGCCGGCTCCAGTTCTCCGCACCGACCCAAGGACGGCAGAAGCACCATCGCCTCCAGTCCTGGACTTCCTGATCTTACCCAGTCCATCCATGCTGGGGGAAGAGTTAGGGCCGCGGGGAGGAGGAACCGCTCCCCCGCGGTCCTCTCCAGCCATCTCTCTCAAGGAGGGGTGATGCTGCGCATCCGGCAGAGGCGAAAGCCGAACGCGACAACGGAACGGCCGGGGGGTTAGCCCGGGGTCCCAATGCCCAGCCGACTCCGCCCCACCGTAGCGTTCATCACCTGTAGTCAAGTGGAGCCAGGTGTCAGGGAGGGAACGCCCCGCGGCATTCCCTCTACGCCTACGCAACAGGTACCGCCCTTGGCCAGGGGACAGCCATTTAAGGCGCCAGGCTAGAGAGAGTGGAGGCCCCCTCCTGCCGACGCCCGCTGCCCGACCCGACCTCGGAGCGGCACCAACACCTGGACTCCGAGTCCTGGGACTCATCCCAACTCTTCAGGGAATCTCACACTCAAGTAATCAAGTGTTAACCCAATCACTGAGATTTTCTGAACGCACAACCAGCCTACTAGACAACTCGATCGCAACTGTAAGATAGCGGGTCTTGCACCCTGGCCTATCAGACCGTTTACCCACCAATAACCACCGCAACCCCTGGTACACCACCAAAGGCCGAAACAGGAGCCAAGGGGTTGGGTAGTCTCGCCACCGCTCAGACCTTGTACCGAAAGGAAAACTTCATTGATTGGGGAAATTATGGAACATCTTAGCCGTCTATACAGACGTTGCCCGCGGACCGCCACGTGGAGGCGAGTTCCAACCGACTGTAAGACCAAGATACACCACCACAATCCACATGTATCCGGCCAGGATTCGCTATGCTTTGTTTTAATTAAACAGTCGGATTCCCCTGGTCCGCACCAGTTCTAAGTCAGCTGCTAGGCGCCAGCCGAGGCGACCCGAGAGTCGCACTTACTCCCGCCGTTTACCCGCACTCATGGGCCGCGGTGGGTGAACGGCGGGAGTAGGTGGGACTCTCTTAAGGTAGCCTGGTGAACGGCGGGAGTAGGTGGGACTCTCTTAAGGTAGCCTAGCACTGGTGATGGAGTACCAGGGGTGCGGAGAGGGGAGACAGAGAAACCCTGGAAGGGAGAGGTGACACAGTCAGGCTGTGTGGGGCTTGGCTACTTTAAGAGGGCCATACTCCGTCGTCTTATCTCGTGCTTATCCGCGCCCCAGCCAGGGTTTGGCCTCACACGAGTGACGTCCGGATGCCCTTTACTCCCAATGGGAGTTCCTCATATGCGGTCCACCCGTGGAGGTAAAAACCCTAGGGCGCCGCGAGGGTACAACCTAAAACTAGGCAGCGGATTCCGCTGGAATATTCCATAAGGGGAATAACGAGTAACCAGTACTCAGCTTGTGGCCCCTGAATCCAAGGACAGTCACACCATTACCAACGCACTGACATACGCCATTGCACGCCAGCGCCTGGGTGGGACATAACTAGGTCTCTGTCTGTTGTATATCCCCTGAACGTAGGGTCTGAAGCTGGGCAAAACACCCAGGTCTTCAAGTCACTCTAGATCCAGAGTGGGGGAACCGCCGGTACAAATACCGGGGCCTGGCGACAACCGCTGCCGCCTAAAGCACCAAAGGCCCCATGTGCACTAGGAGACTGAAAGGGCCATCCCAGCCCGCAACCACGGAACTATCCAACTACGCCACAACCGGTGGGAAGCTTCTTGACACCCTCACCGAACTCATCCTTCATCTGGGACGTTTCCAGGCGGCCCCCCGCCCCTTACAGGCCCTGTCCATTGGAACCTACATGCCATGCCAGGGTCTGACGCTTGCGGCAAAGGTCTCCCTTTCACGCCCCTGGGGCCGGTCCGGTTTGGGTGCGGGCTTATACTGCGAGCACCGAGACGCCGAGATGTAGCCAGGAGCGAGTTGCATGACGAATGTGACAGTGCTGAACAGGTGTCATGCCCCCGTACAGTACTGAGGCCCGGGTCCCACCACCCCTCCCCGCGACCACGATGATGCCTGGGTCACCGTCACGACTACATCCCGCAGCTTCCGACAGGTCTTCTGGTGGACACACCTGGAAGGTCCCTGGTGATCCCGATCCACCAGGTAAGCGCGGCTGCCCCTGTGACGGGCAAAGCCCCCGTAGAACGGGAGCAACCCCNCGTTGTTAGGACGTTTCCGTCTGGACGTCAGAAGACGTCTTCAGGGAAGCCAGAATGAAAGTTTTTTATACGTCTTTTCTGGACGTTGTTAGGACGTTCCCGTCTGGATGTCAGAAGACGTCTTCAGGGGAGCCAGAATGAAAGTTTTTTATACGTCTTTTCTGGACGTTGTTAGGACGTTTCCTTCTGGACATCAGAAGACGTCTTGAAGGGAGCCAGAATGAAAGTTTTTTATACGTCTTTTCTGAACGTTGTTAGGACGTTTCCGTCTGGACGTCAGAAGATGTCTTGAGGGGAGCCAGAATGAAAGTTTTTTATACGTCTTTTCTGGACGTTGTTAGGACGTTTCCTTCTGGACGTCAGAAGACGTCTTCTTGGGAGCCAGAATGAGAGTTTTTATACGTCTTTTCTAGACGTTGTTAGGACGTTTCATTTCTGGATGTCCAGATTACGTTTTCAGGAGAGCCCGATTTAAAGGGTTTTTTTTAAGTCTTTTCTGGACGTTGTAAGACTGTTGTTGAAAATACTTACTGCAGACATCATTTCTAGACATCAACAGGACGTCCAAAAGATATCCTGAGAAGATGCAAAAGACCAATTGTCATGACTGCTTTTATCATTTTTTCTGTGAGAAAAGAACCCTCAAAGATCTCTGGGGATGCCCTGAACCCGTTTTAGAACCACTACAGATTGACCATGAAGATAACCTTAAATGTAGTATGGACAGTCTGATGAAATTAGGTAGCAGGGGTGAACAGTAAAAGGAGTTCCTTCCAAGCTCTTGTGAAATGTATTGACTTCAACAACTAAATGACAGTTCAGTAGA
>NW_026081433.1:881-1178 GCF_006386435.1 Epinephelus moara | reverse complement strand
GAAATATATCAGTCTGTGTGTAATGAATGAATATGATATACAAGTTTCACTTTTTGAATGGAATTACTGAAATAAATCAACTTTTTGATGATATTCTAATTATATGACCAGCACCTGTACAGGGCATGAGATATGCTCATTTAAAGTTTGCAATTTCAATTGGTTGCTATAGCGCCCCCCTTTGGCCAACTGATGTAATATTGCTTCATTTGCATCCTCCCATTACCCTCTACCACTGTGCCAAATTTCACATGGGTTGACCAAGTCAGTGGAGAGGAAAAAAAAAAAAAAAAAAAT
>NW_026081433.1:0-837 GCF_006386435.1 Epinephelus moara | reverse complement strand
GTGCCAAATTTCACATGGGTTGACCAAGTCAGTGGAGAGGAAAAAAAAAAAAAAAAAAATTTATATAATATATATATATATATATATATATATATATATATATATATATATATATATATATATACATACATACAGGGCTCGACAGTGTGAGCGTTTCACTTGCATTTGCGACTAAAAATAGGTGTGTGCGAACTGTAAAAAATATTTAGGGGCACATGTGCGCCTAAAAAAAAAATCACCCGAAGCAGCCTATATTTTTGTCAATAAAAAATTATGACAATCTAACCACAAATGTTGGAGGAACTCCAGCCGCCTTCCCTCTTCCCTCTTCCCTCTTCCCCGTGTGATACGGTTATGGGCAGTTTTCCAAGCCACTGTCCGCACAATGAATATCGTGCGCGACGCCAAGGGTAGCAGTGCCGCTTTGTCAGGCGTTGCTGCCCTCTCCATAGACAAACAATGGGACAGCCAGCGCAAAGCGGTTTTACAGCTGATCATGTGTAGAGGCCTTTAGGGACCGTTCGCCACGGTACCGCTGCTGGGCAGGGTGGAAATAAAGCCCTTTTCACACAGAGCACGCAAAGACCTCCGCCGATGAACCCATTCATTGTGTATGTGCTACCGCGGCGCAAGAGCGCACCGCTCTGCCGCCAAGCTGAGCGGCACGCGCCGCCAGCCTGCGCTCCAATTGAAATTTTTTTAATTTCACCGCAACGCGCTGTGATGACACCTCGGCGCCACGCGTCCAATAGCAGAGAAGAGCCTGAAGTAGACCCGAAAGCGGTCACCATGGAGCTGTAGCACCTGAACGAGCCTGTACTCCCCCAAATCCTGTCC
>NW_026081432.1:1564-2602 GCF_006386435.1 Epinephelus moara | reverse complement strand
GTGTGAGGGCTGTGTGTACTGCGATGGAGATGCCGTCATCAGTGGATCTGTTGATCCTGTATGCAAACTGGTGTTGGTGGAGGTCAGAGGGCTGTGACCTCAGCAGCTTTCCTGTACAACTAGCACCTTCAACAAAAGAGGCATTGTCTCATGTATGCGCTTGAACAACCCAATACATTTACATTCTCTTTCTCATAACTAATAAGCATCACCCAGAGGGCAGATATTTGCATCCTGTAGGACTGAAAAAAACCTCCTCACTGTTAGGTTTCTGAACTTTGATTTGCATTGTGTTCTTGTAAATAGGGAACTGGTGTTTTTAGCTTTTGGATGGACACAGAGGCCTCTATCATTCATTTTAATATGGGTAGATCCTGTTGCAAACACTGAATACAGTGGAAGAAACATGTTTCCAGAGAACGTCAGACAGAAACAACACACAGACAAACCAGAAGGTTAATACATAAGTGTCTGTAATGTTGATTTGTGTTCATCCAAAGCTTCGAAAAATATTGTAGCTTTTAACATCAAAGTCAATATGTACATTTTGCTGATTTATTGTGTTATAAGGATTGAGCTGTACACCTGCTGCTGAGACAAGGTGATGAGATAACGGTCTTGTGTGGGTGTTGTCAAACAACCTTGTCCTTGTCTCATGCTGTACTGCTCAGTCTGTCAGTAACGTCTNTGAGACAAGGTGATGAGATAACGGTCTTGTGTGGGTGTTGTCAAACAACCTTGTCCTTGTCTCATGCTGTACTGCTCAGTCTGTCAGTAACGTCTCCATAGTCAGCTCACCACACTTGGAGACACATCAAACTGATGAGCTACCACCTGAACCCCTTCACCATCTTCCAGCAGTTAAACTGCTGTCACAGTCTCAGTCTGGTCAAAATGCTGACTGACACCACCAACCACCATCAGGAGACACCCAGCATTCACAATCCATTCAAAAACCATCATCCTGCCAATAGACTGGATAATTAGCTGATAAAAGTAACACAAACTCCATTCCTTATGTAGGGTGTGTTCACACAG
>NW_026081432.1:0-318 GCF_006386435.1 Epinephelus moara | reverse complement strand
AGTAAATATCTGTTGTGTGGACTCGTGGCCATAGAAAACATAATGAGCCAGCATATTTCTGTCATTTGATAAATATTTACTTTAAAAACACTATGTAGCAGCACATAACTGATGGGACATCTGATTCAACACAGATTTGTGATCAGCTTTACATTTTTCCCCACAGCAATACAACATGTTTCCTGATGACATCAAGAGATGACATGCTGATACAACTTTATTCCAACGCTGTCTCAGGGAACGACTGTGGTGAGTTAAACTATAAACTGGAATGCTGTTCAGTATTTATTAGTCCCATATTTTTTTCCATAAAAACCA
>NW_026081431.1:2674-3468 GCF_006386435.1 Epinephelus moara | reverse complement strand
AATATAACTAATCTAATGATCCAAACTGAATAATGTTGGAAGTGGCACAGTAATGACAGATTCAAAATGTAGTGTGTACCAGTTAAAGTTACTAGTATTAAGGTCAGGCTTGTGTTGACCACAACATGCGTAAAGTGGGGACCACAAGCAGTTTGATAACAAATCTTGAACAAATCTTTACTTTCAATGAACACAAGAAAAAAAACTCCTGTTTTGTCCTGGCTGGAATTAAAAATGAAACGGTCAGGAGACTCTCGCTGTGCTCAGCGTTGCCGGGGGACGTGTCCGCCAGGAGGTTTGGACCGGTGATTCCCAGGAGCAGCACATACTGCGCGGAGGCCTCATCTTCATCCTGCCTGAGCCATGATGACTCTTTGGGTACCTCACGATTCCATTTGTGAGGGACATTGCAAGAAACACAAACAGGTTAAAATAATATGTATAATGTTATATATACATATTATATATATGTATAATATCAGATGTGTTGCATACAGTTAGGGCTGCCACTAACTTATATATTTTTAAAAAATAATGGATTAATCATTGATTATTTTATTTGATTAATCAGATTTTGAAAAAAGGCACAGGACGTATTTGCGTATGACATTTCTATTGTCATAGTAGGTGATAAAACATTTTAAATACATGTAATTAAAATGCTGCCCATCTCTGCCAACAATGCATAGGCCTATGTGATACAACAATATAAACGAATACAAGTAAATATATGCTGCATATAATTTGAATTGTCCGTATCAATAACCTGAAGAATTGCAGGTCTGTATAATCCA
>NW_026081431.1:0-1300 GCF_006386435.1 Epinephelus moara | reverse complement strand
TGAATGCCTAACAGAAAGACACAATACAATTTCTGCCTGTGTTAGACCTTGACTGAAGTAGCCTACATCCTGATGCGTTGATCAATAATGTGATCTGCCATTTTCACCTCCCTGGGACACCAGTGGCAGCTCTTGTAGGCTGAAATCAGGACGATCACATTAACCAGCGCGTAATCATCACACCTGACAATTATCAGGAGAAAACAATCTTTGTTATCTCGAGATAACGAATTAATAAGTCGTTATCACGAGACAACAGTGCACAAAAAAAAGAATAATACATGGCCGTTCTCGTCTTCCGTAGAAAATAAAATATAAGGGAGTTTTACCGATTTCCCCCCCCCGTTAGACTGTAACCTAGATGTACATACCCTGAGACTACACACTCCGGTACAGTAGGTGGCGGTATGCACCTTACAACGTTGGTTGTAATCCGCCATTAGAAGAAGAAGAAGAAGAAGAAGAAGAAGAAGAGCCGTATCATCGTACAGTTCGTACTGAAGCTAACTTATTGCACAATTATTTTCCGATTAAAGCAAGTTTTTTCCCAGTAGGTAACTAGGGTAACTAACTGTCCCATGGGAAGCTGAGTCCTTTTCGGTTAGCGGTAACAGTAGTAGTTAACTGGTTGCTACAGCAGAGCTAGGTTTATTGCAATCTTAGCTAGCTTCTAATGAGCTAGCTAACACTTACCTAAAGACGTAGTTTCAACGTAGTCGGCAAGATTCATATCGAAAGCATCAAAATTACAGATTAAGGTAAGTGCATTTCACTGATAGAGTATCTGTCGTGATCGTTCAAAATATCGTCAGACTAAGAAACGATAGGATTGGCAGTGCGTTTAGAAACTCCATTGCAAACTTCTCATACTGTTACTCTTCTAAGTCATTTGTGGAAGTTACCAACCTGTAATGTAGCGGGCTACTGTTGGAGGCTATATGGGAACAGTAGGGCGTTGCAGTGAAGCTATTTTATTGTCAATGTTGTATATCTCAGCTGATGGAGACATTGTTTGGCTGGTTTTTGATCAGAGTTTTTGTCTCATAGCATGGCGCTCAAGTCAGGAGAGGAGCGTCTGAAAGAGATGGAGGCTGAGATGGCTCTGTGAGTACAACCGCTTCACCCAAATCACATAAACATAAAAGCGTTTTTAACCCATCCCAAGTGCTACAATGAGACACGAGCAGTTGTATTGTAGGCGGGCAATGTGCATAGAGGAAATGAGGTGGGCCTAACTCTGAGACACTCGGGTTACTGTTATCTCATGGGGCCAGTTGTTCAAAACATTTAATCTGGATCA
>NW_026081430.1:0-1862 GCF_006386435.1 Epinephelus moara | reverse complement strand
GCCCCATGTACAAGGCTGCCCGGGTTCGAATCCAGCCTGTGGCCCTTTGCTGCATGCCTCTCCCTCTCTCTCTCCCCCCTTCACGTTTCACTGTCCTGTCAATTAAAGGCAAAAAATGCCCTTAAAAATATCTAACAAAAAAAAAAAAAAGATGTCTCTGTTCTGTGTCCAGTCAGCCATGACAGTGTGACAGTGAGCCAGCGTGCACAATACCAAGCTTTACCTTCACTCACAAAGATAGCTTACTAAAGTTGCACTTCTCTTCTACAAAACTAGAGATTCAAGTTCTCAATAAACGTGTCAGGTAATAAGATACCTGCCAGTGTTGACTGGAAATCAAAATGGCCTGATGAACCAGTTCTTTTATGGCAGTGATAAAGAAAAGCAAACCAGCCCTGACGATTACAAACTTATCCAGTGACTGAGCCTTAGGAATGACACCAAACTGATGGGTTATGTCTAATACTGAACTAACTGCAGCATTTGATTAATCATTTTAGTAGCATAGGCCTTCATTCACAGTATGGGTGGAGAAAAAAACGATTCATTTACAATTTATGTTTTTTACAATTCTTTAATGACTGAATTGATATAACTCAAATGTGGAGGTTGAAATAAGTCTTATTGTGGTAGTCTAGTCCAGTCTAGTCCGATTAACATGACGTTATACCTGTCAAAAAAACCCACAAAGCCAAAGTGAGAAAGCAGAATATGGCAGACGGTCCGAGGAACCTGACCTTCAGCTGCCCGATTAGCAACGCAGCCTAAAATACTTTCCGTGCTGCTGTTACACTGATTAGACTCAGCCCGCTGTGAACTCCGACGCTGGGTTTACACCAGCTGAATTCAAGTTGCTTCTGCCCACCCTCCTCCTCCTCGCGAGTATTCTTCTAGGGGGCAGGAGGGACCCCGGGCTGCACAAAAAGACCATAAATTAAGTTTGTTATTAGTTTATTAATCACTTTTTTGTGATGTGATGCTACTGAATAACCTCTCGGACAGACTATGGTACATGATATGCCTTGTTTTTGGACATATGCCTCATAAAAACCAGATTCCAGAAGTAGATGATTCAACTATTTCCCATGATGTAGTGTTAAAAAAAAATCACCATTAATCGTAATCACTCTTCAAAAGACTTGCAGGACTCACAGCTACCAAAACATCTGGAAATCCCAGGGTTTCCTCAATGAACGCATCCACCTAATTGTCCTCTTTTCCCATTTAGGCCACACATCACCAGGCTATTTTTGGTCGGCTCTTACATCAACTCTGCTACTGTTTGGGCCAATAACCTTAAATGGACTCCAGGATACAAATCTACAAACCACACAGGGACTTCACACTAAATCTGTATCCTGATAAATAAAGGCACAGAGGCTGGCATTAGTGACATAACTGTATGACGTACAATGCTGACAGAGGATTCACTAACTTTGTAATGAATAATTAACAGCCATGCGTCTTGTGCTCCTATATGACATTTAGCCTGGATCATGCTGTAAACAACCACGTGCTGCCAATCAATACAAAGAAAATAGAATACATTCAAATAGAATACATTCATTTGAAAATATAAATGAAAAGAGAAAAGATAGAAAAAAAAAGAAAATGCAAAAGGAAATACAAATCCTATCATGACACCCTTTTTAGAAAAGTCTACAATTTTTTTATTTTTTAATAATTTTTGATTCCATATGTCCGAAAAAAAGGGGATAGGGAGAAGCACTAATCATGTCGTGCCCTACCCCTAGTTTATACCCCTGACCAGTTAATATTTAAAGTTAAATAAGCAGCATACTGACTTTAGATTTGAGCTTAGATGGCGAAGAACATTAGTAATGCATCTATATAGATGCTTT
>NW_026081429.1:0-1271 GCF_006386435.1 Epinephelus moara | reverse complement strand
CATTGATATACATGTGGTGTCTTTGGTATTTATGTTGAGTGTGATGACAGTAAAGCTGATTCTGGTTCCAAAATAAGAAAAATAAGGGTAGTAACTTAGGCTACATGAATCACAGCTACATGTAGCCTATAAAAAGTCTTCAGTCTTTCTCCCGGGTCTTCTAATGGTTCACATCACAGACTTCATGCTCGGCTTCACTCACCTTCACTACGGCAGCCCGGACGGACGTTAATTGTAAGTTTATGTGTTTCGCTACTTTAAGCTAGTTAGCTAACTTTGTCATTCATTCATAGTTCAAACGGAGCGGTCGCTGTTAGCTTCACGTTACACCTGTTAAGACTTCTGATGATAGTCTTATCCATAAACTGTCAGGTGAATTGAACTGAGTCGTTATATTCACTGTGGCTTTTCTGTAACCTTTATAAACGGTTAAAACCGTAAATAAAGTTGGTTTAAAAAAACTTCTGGCTGCTCTGAATGAATGAATATATTTGATCAGTTACTAATGTGTTTTTAAAATAATAATAATAATAATAATAATAATAATATCTCTATGTCTCTATACCTCTTAGTTTTAATTCAGATTTTTACATTTACATTATAATAATTTTGAATATAGCTTCAGGTTGAAAAGGAAAGAAGCACTTAATTCCTAATTTCTTTTTCTTTTCTTTTCTTTTTTTCTTTTTTTTTTTTTTACACACCCTGTTAGTCTCTGTCATGATGTTCTCAGGGTGAAATTCTTCAAATATTTGCATGTGATTTGCTGATATGACTCAGCACACCTTGTGATGACTGTGCAAGGTGGCTGACTCAATAAATGACTCACAGAGAGAAATCAACCCAGGAGTTCACTGTCCCTGAGGTGGGGTTGATATATTTTAAGTGCTTATACCGTGTTTACAAATATTTCACACATATAAATCTTGGATTCATCTCTGCAAGCCAATTTAGAGCTGCCTCAGACTATGCGTACGCACAAAAGATGAAGGCCAGACAAGCTGCGTTCACATGGGACCAGGTAGAGGGCAACCCGGATGTCATTTTAGTGGACCAGAGCAGGAGGGTATAAGACAATTTTATCTAAAATACAGTATTGTATTCCATTCTCTGTGTCGGGACCAGACCTTGTAATAGGTCACCAATCGTCAGGAACTATAGTTCAAAGTATCAAAATAGCTATCAGAAATGATTATTATTAATCAGCTCATGCTTCCTTCAGCATCACTTATAGCACCACAGAACTTCCAAGGCATATATCACCAAATTGA
>NW_026081428.1:0-1544 GCF_006386435.1 Epinephelus moara | reverse complement strand
GCGGTTAGAAGATGAATGAATGAATGAATCTGAATCTGCAGACTAGCTATAGTAACTACAGCTTCATAGTGGAGTAAAACATACAACTGCGTCTGAAGTATAAAGTAGCATAACATGTAATTACTCATGTACAAGTAACCTAAAATTGTATTTATGTACAGCACTCGGGTAAATGCACTTAGTTACTCCTCACAGTGTAACAGACAAGCTGTGACAGTTCTGCAGGGACCATGGGGACTGCATGGGAGGCAGTGCGTGTGGCTGTAGTGTGATCTTTCCATTGAGCTTTGACCCTCAAAAAATCCAGCATGTGGAGCTCACTCAGCTCTGTGCAGGACAGTAACACATTAGGCCGCAGTCAAATGCACTTCAAGTTTAAATCAAAGCTCAAGATCACCTCTCCTCCTCTTCGTGTCTGAGAGCTGGCGGTTCTGGCTCCGTGCCGACGCTGCTGAGTGACCCGGAGCGACGGGCTGTCACACAGCACAGCACCGGGCAGTCAGATGCGGACAGCTCAGCCTCACTGACTTCACTTATGAATGTAAAAATAGCGCCAGCATCACGCCACGCTGAATTAAACTACGTCGGCTGAAAACTGCCCTATAAAGCCGGTTGTTCTGAATCATGTGCGCACTTTCATAATGAGAGGAAACTATAACGATAGCGGAAGCAAAAATTGAGGATAAAGTGGTGAAGCTAACGGAAGAGCGGAGCTAGCTAATTACAACTTAAGCTAGTCATTCAGCACAAGTTCAGATGTGAACAGAGGAGAAAAGAGCTGGTTTAATTCAGCAGCAGTGTCTTTGTCTCGACGGTTAGTCCAACACACACACACACGTTCACTCACCGGGGTCGTGTTCGGGGGTTCGGCTGAGTCCGGTGGAGGCTCGGTTCGGCTGTGAGATTCGGAGTCTACCGGGGTGTCCTTGCTCTTGACAATGGCCACACGTTGATACAGCAGCAGCTCGGGGTACCACAGACTGGACAACTTCTGGGATGGTGATGATGACACTACAACCAGCGCGCATGCGTAGCAGAGCATGAGCGGCAGTAGAGGAATCTGATGAAACACACGTGCGTATAGAGGTGGAGAGGCACGCGCAGTCCAGTGACGAAAGCAGCACTTATCTATGAATCACAAACTGTTGGGCATTTATTTTGGCAGTGCCCTGTTGTCTCTGTGCTGTCATTGCCGGTAATGCTGATGAGAGGTTTTTTTCTGACTTCGGTGGAAGTGCTGTCTGGTTCTCTGGAAAATATCACACAGGACAAACCCCTCGTGTACACGATTAATCTTACTATCATAATATTATCATAATAATATCCATAAATGTAAAAGAATATGCTTTATTGGCTTTAGCAATGGGCTCATATATTAATTCAATTAAACACTCTAAAGCAACAGCTAGAATTTTAAAAATTGAAGTATTATAGTATTTATATCCTTATAAGACATCTATAGAAAGATAAATCAAGGGCCCATCTCTTAAAAATGGGTTTGCTGGTAAAGGCCCTTGGAAATGAAGCCTTTATGTGTATGTATG
>NW_026081427.1:0-2925 GCF_006386435.1 Epinephelus moara | reverse complement strand
ATAAAAAGAGCAGCACAATATTTCTTGGCATCCAAGGCTTCCAACATATCATTTATCACCTTAATGGTAGCAGTTGCAGTACTATGCTGCTTCCTAAAACCAGATTGAAAAGGAGATAAAATATTGTTCAGGCTCAGGTAATCCTTGACCTGGTCATTCACCAGCCTTTCAAGAACTTTTGCTAAAATAGAGAGCTTGGAAATGGGTCTATAATTATTCAATAAAGTGTGGTCACCCCCTTTCAGGAGAGGGAGCACGTAGGCGGTTTTCCACAAATCAGGAATAACGTTGCTCTGGATAGAAAGATTAAAGATGTGAGATACCGGCTGAGCTATAATGTGCGCAGCCAAACGTAAGAAGTAAGGGGGAAGGTTATCAGGACCTGCTGATTTTCGAGGGTCTAGGTCTTTTAAGGCCGTGAGAACCTCTTTAACAGAAAAGGGGGTGAAAGAGAAATCTTGGCTACCCGTGGCTGGGCTGACGAGGGACAGAGTGGGTGAGTTACCATCACAAGAGGAATCAAACAAGGAGCTGGAGGCTATAAAGTGTTTGTTAAAACAGTTTAGCATCTCAGATTTGTCTGATATAGAGATGGAGTCAACAACAATATTGGGAGGCAGCTCTGAAGAGCAGGTATTGGCTGAAAGAGATTTTATGGTATGCCAAAATTTCCTAGGGTCGTTTAAGTTGTCTGTGGTCTGTGATAAATAGTACTCTCGTTTAGCTTCCCTAATAGCGCTAGTGCAGCTGTTACGAGCTTGCCGAAAAAGTAACCAGTCAGCCTCAAGCCCCGACTTCCTTGCATTGGCCCAGAGCTGATTTCTCTTGTGTAAGAGATCCGTCAGTTCAGCAGTGAACCAGGGGCTCTCTCGTCCCTTCACCCTGAACCGACGAAGAGGAGCATGTTTGTCCATAAAATAACTAAAACTGTCATAAAAATATTCCCATGCAAGATTTAAATCATCAATTAGTAAAATACGATCCCAGTTAAAATGAGAAAGATCATGAAGAAAAGCTTGTTCAACAAAGTGCTTAAGGCTTCTTTTAAGAACAATACGAGGCTTAGTGCGAGGGATTTTAGTGTCCCTAACAGCACCGATCACACAGTGATCACTCAGATCATTGGCAAAAACTGCTGTAGCAGAATATTTATGTGGCATGTTGGTAATTAAAAGATCAATAAGAGAAGATTTGGTTGGGCAGTTGGGGTTAAGACGCGTGGGGCTTTCAATGATTTGGGTAAGGTTAAGAGCCAAGCACTGAGCCTTAAAAGGATCAGACACTGGTGAAGACCAGTCCCAATTAAAATCACCCACCAGAACAATTTCTTTGAAATTCAGTTTAGATAACAGCTGCATTAAAGAGGATAATGTCTCTGCAGTGGCAGAGGGGGGCTTATAGCAACCAACAATAGTTAGGTGTTGACCACCAGACAAAGCAATACTAACACTTAAGATTTCAAACTGTTTACCAATAGATTTTGGCAAGCAAGACTTGTGCAGCAAGACTGGATCTGACATAAATTGCCACTCCACCAGCCTTTTTAGGACGATCAGAACGAAAAATATTAAAACCCTCAATTGCTACATCTTTGTCCAAAACAGATTTAGAAAGCCAGGTCTCAGAAATGACAATTACATCTGCACCGGTCGACTCAACCCAAATTTTCAGCATATCCATTTTCATGTTAGAAAGCAGACTGCGAGCATTTACATGTATGATATGCAGACCAGACATATAAAATCTGATGGCGTGCTACATGTAACTGGGGGACCAGGATTTGGATGAATACCAGATAGCAGAAGAAGCATAAAAACTAGACATTTCCGCTTAATGCTCAGACCAATTGTGCCATTACAGGAATTAATAGTATTGGGCCTACCTCGTATGGCACCTGTGTGGTTCCATCAGGAGAACGCATTGGGGAAACAGCAAATATCCAAACCGCCCAGACAAGAGAGAAAATCGGATCGAGCAATATTTACGTGCAGTAGCCAATCAGCTGGCTCAGGTCCAAGTGAGGAAGTTGCACCACTTGTGATGGTCAGCTGCGGGCAAAAAGAGTCTGAGTTCCCGACCGCAGGACCGCCAAGATGCCAGGCCATGGCGAGGCAAAGAACGAGGGGCAAAATCACCATGACAGCGGCTAAGGGGCAGGTCAGATGACAAAAGTGCGGAGCGGTAATAGCTCCCGGCGTTAGCTCAGCCGATGTGGACCGGGAATGGGAGACCAGCAGCCCCCGGTGTCAGTGGCGGCGGTTCGCGGTGTTCGGCTCCTCGGGTCCCAGTGTCAGCGGCGGCGGCTCGCGGTGTTCGGCTCCTCGGGTCCCGGTGTCAGCGGCGGCGGCTCGCGGATTAGCAGCAGGCTGGCAGCTCTGTGTGTTTGCTCCAGTTCAGCAGGTCTTGAGGTGTAACTCCAGCTCTGTTTGATGCATTCAAAGCCTCAGGGCAGCTCTTTTTCAGAGGCACAACCAGGTCGTCATACGCTGTCTTCCCGTGTTTCAGAGCCCTTTATCAAACAGTAGAAAGGTCGTCTGCTAGCGTTAGCCGCTAAGCTAACTCCACGTCCTTCTGCTGTCTTTGAACAGCTCTGTCTAAGAGAGCTAATTTAACCACTTTACCCATGAGCCCAAGTGAACGTTTGTGCCAAACTTGAAAAATATAATCCCTCAAAGTGTTCTTGAGATACTGCTTTCACAAGAACAAGACAGACAAGGTCACATTGACCTTGACCTTTGACCAATGACCAACAAAATCCTCAGAGAGACGTTTCTGCCAAATTTAAAGAAATTCCTTGAGAGCGTTCCTGACATATCGAGTTCACAAGGCTGGAATGACTGTGGGGACGTACAGACGTACGGATGTATGAACAGACAACCCAAAAACTTAATGTCTCCAGCAACGGCTTTCACTGGCGTGAAGGCA
>NW_026081426.1:0-25000 GCF_006386435.1 Epinephelus moara | reverse complement strand
TCATGACTCATCGTAAATATTCCCCAACGAGTCAAACAGAATGCAGTCAGTGCAGTATTTCCACTCTCTGAGAGATTTACTGCATGTGGCGGTGACTTCTCAGCAGTGAGACAATCACTGGTCCACCTCCATCACTGCCTCACAGCATTCCCTCCTACATCCTGTCGATCTCAGTGCATGGAGGCGCACTCTTTCCCAAACAGCTATTTCCATTTTTGTCTGATGTACCAAGAAGCTCAAGTTCCAACTTCGACACCACCTACCAAGTTCCAAAACACACAAGACAGAGAGATCCTTGAATTGTCATTGGTTAGGTTTAGTTTTGGTAAGCTCTGTCAAGTTTGTATGTGCTCTCCAAATACTTGGAGGGGCAGACGCTGTTATTAAACTACACTGTTAATAAGAGGACAAAATGTTCAGGTGTTGCAGCTCAGCCAGGGTTTGGCCTTTGTAGCTGAGCGGTTGTTGTGACAATAAATATACTAAAGACCAGAGAGACACCAAGTTATAACCTGACTTTTCTCTTCATTCTTGAATGATCTTGAATAATCTACAATCATTTCACCAGTGGTGCAATGTAACTAAGTACATTTACTCATGTATAGGTACAAACTAGAGCTACTTGAATTCTTATCTTATCCACCTTTATACGATTTTTTTTTTGTCCATCCATCTTTAAACTTGATGAACTTCACCCCGTGTTACCTTGAATTTGTGATACAAACATTGTTTTCTCACATGGATTCTTCCCCCACATGGAAGGAAGAATCCAAAAACGGTGAACATTCAGCATTGGCTTGAGTAAACAAGGACTGTGTTTTTAAACAGATGTTTTGATATAGTTCTGTTGGGGATCGTGGGGGGGCTGGAGCCTATCCCAGCTGACATTGGCCGAGAGGTGGGGTACACCCTGGACAGGTCACCAGACTATCACAGGGCTGACACATAGAGACAGACAACCAGTCACACTCAGGGACGGACTGGCCATCTGGAGGTTCTGGAGAATCACAGAACAGCCGGTACTCCAGCACGGCCGGCGGCCGCCACGCAGTCATCACCGGTTTTTTTTCTTTTTTCTCCCTGATAATCTACTGTTCCACGTCCAGTCCGCTAGGTGGCAGCCTTTAAATTGGATGCCAGCCGGCCCATAGATAGGCCTATATGAGCCGGCCGGCCGGCCATCAAATTTAAGAAGAAGGAAGCGGATATCGTATGCGCACAGGTTATTGTGGGCTGGGCCGAGTCAAAGTCCAGGGCTGTTTTTTAGTCCCAGTCCGCCCCTGGTCACACTCACATTCACACCTACGGACAATTTAGACTCACCAATTAACCTGCATGTCTTTGGACTGTGGGAGGAAGCTGGAGTACCCAGAGAAAACCAACTCTGATACGGGGAGAACATGCTCCCCCACCCCAGGGAGTGACTCACATCAAATGGTTGTTACTGCAGGTGACCTTTAAATTAGATGGAAGGATAAGTAAATATATATATATAGGGTAAATTATAGGAATACTCCAGCTTTTGAAAATATAAATGGCTCATAACATGTGGTTAATGACGAACAGTTCTCTCTTCTAATCAACTATGTTGAAAAGGCATTGTCTGAAACATGGGCGTAGCAGACGCGGGGTATGCGTGGCCCTCTGTCCCCCGCACTTTTTACAACTGTTACCACCGTTCAATTTGTTTTTAACATGTGGTAATGTGTTTTTCCGAGCCGTCTTTAAATGCACCATGAGTAGACGGCGCCAGGCGCATACACGTGCTGTTGTGTTGTGATCAGAATCAATCGCACAGACAAGACATGTGCTACTGGGCAGTGCTGCTGTGTGTTAACTATGTTCAGCAAACCAGCCAGCAAGAAGCAAAAACCCTTGCACAGTTTCTTCCAAACAAACCGTGTAAGTTGAGTAATGCTGTTGCATGTAGATAACGTTAGCTAAATGATGGCTAAATGATGACTAATTAATAGAGGCCAATATATCAAGTGAAGCTAGTTAACAAGAATACTAATGTTATTGTTACCTATGTTAAATCGCTTGCTAGCTAGTTTCATGCTAGGAATAAACCCATTCCTCCTTAATTTCTGCGCAGAACTTGTGCTCACCATTGCTTTGCACATATTTTTTAAATTTTTATTGCTACAATAGAAAGAGCAGGGTCAGGGAGGAGACAGTGGACCAGAGGCCAGCAAGGATGATCACGCAGTGTGCTTCACAGGTGAGAAGAGACTATAACTGGCTGAGAAAAATACCTAGAGCATAAAAGTGACTTTGTGATCAATTTCCACAGCTATGTCACCACTACTATTCTTAATCCTGTTATAAATTTTGCTTTGCACGTTAATTATCTATATTATTGCAATAGATAGAAGAGGGACAGCGAGAAACCAGGCGGGTATCAGGACAGGGACCTGACAGCAGCACCAATTATCAGCCCAAGGCTTCACAGGTAAGGAGAAATTATAAGTGGATAAGGAAATGTCTATAGGATAAGAGTGACTCTAAGATCAATTTTCACAGCTATTTCAGAACTACTCTTATTTATACTCTAAAATGTTTTTTTTGTCTGTATTGCAATAGGTAGCACAGGGAGAAAGCTTAAAAATATTTGATTAATTTTTTAACATCTGTGCTGTCATATTTGACTAAAATGTAAAATACATCTTGATGTTGATATGTTTGGTGTTGTGTCACTTTCTGTCTTCATGCCATTAAATTAAATTACGTGGCTTGGCTTATTACCCTATTAACTTGTCACTTCCATTCCATTTTGTGTGCTAATAACTTGCTAACAGGAATGGTGTTTTACTGAACTTTTCGTGTTCAGTGTTGTCATTTGGCACTTAGTTATCTGGCTACTTAGCCTGCAGATGCTCGAGGGTCATTCTGTGTCAACTCAACCAGAGTTTGGCAGCTAAAACTTTAGACTTTGACAGTATATAATTTTAAAGAACTAAAGTCGGCCCCCTGGTGCTGTACTGTGGCTGTGTTACGTGGCTCTTTAGCTGCTACGGAGAGGTGCAACTGAATGCGAGAGCATGATAAATCACTCAGTAGACCTCTGAACAATTTGTCCCCCTCACTTCTGAAATGATGGCTACGCCCCTGTCTGAAACCACACTTTGGCCATTAATCTTCCAAAAATCTACACATTCCTCTTTTGGCGAACTCAGAAAATAAGTCACGCCCAACCCCCAACCTGGAGGACAATATGCTGCCTTTCGTCTCACTCCTCATCCAAGACCAGTCTGGTATGGTTGAACCTGCCAGGAGCCATAGGCTCCCTCCACCATAGCTCTCAGGATCATAGAAGCACGCAAGCCTCTCCACCACGACAAGGTCACAGCACGGGAAGAAGAAATGGCTCATAACATGTGGTTAATGATGAAGCAATTTAAGAGGCAAAAGTTACATCCGACAAATAAGGCTGAGGGCAACATGACAAAAATATTTCATGTCTGAGTGTGACGTCAGACATCAAAAATCACAAGAATGAACTCAAGTTAGGGTAAATTATAGGAATACTCCAGCTTTTGAAAATATAAATGGCTCATAACATGTGGTTAATGACGAACAGTTCTCTCTTCTAATCAACTATGTTGAAAAGGCATTGTCTGAAACATGGGCGTAGCGGACGCGTGGGACATGTGCCCCACACTTCCTGTATCTGTGCCCTCTGTCCCCTGCACTTTTTACAGCTGTAACCGTGACGTCTACTTAAAATTGGTTTACAGTTGTTCGAGTTTGTAAACGGCAAAACTCCTTAAAGGTCCAGCATGTAGGATTATAGGGCAAATTATATATATAGGGAAAATTTTATGATATATAGTAGCAGAAATATAATAATCATAACAGGTTTTCATCAGTGTATAATCACCTGAAAATCTGAATTATTGTGTTTTCATTACCATAGAGTGAGCCGTTTATATGTACATTCAGAGCAGGTCCTCTCTCACAGAGTCTGCCATGTTGTTTCTGTAGTAGTAGTAGTAGCCCTGAACAGACAAACCAAACACGGCTCCTGATGTGGCCATTTGTGTCTTCACGACAGCCATCGCAGTTCTCCTACATGCCTGGCACACTGGAGAAGTTGAAGTTCTGTACCTTAACTGTAAGATGCCACTAAATCCAACACACAGGAGCTTTAATTCAAAATTAGGTAAATGAATAAAGAATGGATTGTATAAAATAATGGAGGTAGCTACTGTGATGTTTGACTGCCGTTTTAAAACCTTCACGTTGGTATTCCGGTCACTGCCATCTTGGTGTTTTGGAGCCAAAAGTGACCATATTTAAACAAGTGGCATGATCAGTGACGAAGGGAGGGTTGGATTTGACCCACAGACTGTAGCGGTGCCTCGCAGACAGCCGATCACTCAAACCAGTCACACCCTTAACTGTAAGTACGTTTAAGCTTTAATAAAATGTAAACAGGTGAGTTATATAAAAAAATCACCCCAGTACAGTTGTCATGAATGTTAAAAGTAGCTATAAAGAGCAAAGAACTGCAGTTTTTGGGACGTCTGTGTTTTTATTCCTAGAGGTTGCTGCTTGGTGTAAATGTGTGACGGAGCTGCTCCATCACACTGATTGGTCACACTGTTTCAGTAGCAAGGCCAAGTACACATACATTCTCACAAATGTTACATTCACTAACGTGTTGAAATTTGTTGCATGTTCGCCGCCCCAGTGAGTTTGTTTGGCAAAACAAGGACGTAACATTTTCCTCTGTTAAATGGTGTTCTTGTGCACTTTCATGGTCACATGAACTGCAAAATGATTGTTTCTTCTTTGTAAGATTAATTTTAAGATAAATACACCATCCAAATATTTTTAGGAATCTAAAAAAGAACCACTCTACAAAAGGTATCATCAGAAAAACACACTTAAAGTTTTCACATTAAAATAACACTGTTGCAAAATCACACATAAGTCTCTTTGAATTTTATTCACAAAAGCTTTGACCTATTGGCTTTTGTAAGAGATCGGGAAAACCGGAGTACCCGGAGAAAACCCGTACTACCTAAGTAGGCAACACAAAGAGTTTGTGTGTTGCCTACTTAGGTAGACTACTACCTAAGTAGGCAACACAAAGAGTTTGTGTGTTGCCTACTTAGGTAGACAGCAGACAAACTCACAAAGGCTCAGGACCGGAAATCGAACCCTCGCCTGTGAGTTTGCGCTGTTGACTGCTAAGGTCGTCCTGAGAGCTCAAGTCCTGCCCCACATCCAGGTTATGTCCGGGTCACCCGGAGGTAACCTGAATGGGAGGCACGATCTTGATTTAACAGGGACTGACCCTTCGTCTGAACGGGGCAGTAAATGGCTTGGATATGACTCTGCCCACACTTGAGAAGAACCTGCAAATGGTGTTACGCTTCTTTGGTGGATCTTTAAGGTGACGTTTGAAGGCGTTTGCAATGTGGTCATAAACTTCTGGGTCTTCTTCAGTCATTGCAGCCAGCACTCTTTCTGGATTGCCCCAGCTTTTGCACAGTTGTTTGAATATAGCTTTGTCAAGGCATATAAGAGTTTCCGTGTTGATTTCGAAATCCTCTTCTTTGACTTTGGCCCATATTCTTTCAAGCATGCAGTCAACGATGATAGTTGGCTTTTTGCGTAGAGTGCTCACCTCTTGTTTCTTTAAGGTTCGCGAAACGAGCTTCTCGACAAGTACTCTGAAGCTTGCTGGAGCTTGTACAGGTGTTGTTTCCTGCACAGGTGCTGGATCCTCCACAGTTGCGGTAGGTGTTGAATCCTTCAGAGGTTCAAAGTTTGTCCCCTCAAAAACGAAGTCTATGTGTGTTTCAGTTAACACAATTGCAGACTCCTTCAAAGCCAGCGTCATCCTTTCACATTGGATGCCAGCCTGACTGGTCAGCCACCATCTCAGAAGCCCGTGGAAACACCACAGTTTGTCATTAATGACTTTATGGATGTCATTAGGTAGCGAGGACCCCTCCCTTGCAAATGCTGCTGGACGATTCTCAGAAAACAGTCCATCTGAAATGTAACTGTAGAGGACATCATTAAGTTCTCCTGAGAATGCCAGGACTTTACCGTCGATGATGTCCTGTAAACTAGGACACACGGAATCCACAGCATGTCCACCTCGATTATTCTCACCGCCCTCAAGCAGGGAGTCAATATCATCAGCAAAGCACTGCAAACATTCTGGGGAGAGTGCAGCAAGCTGTCTTACAATACGACATAGCGACAGCTTGGCAAACTGTTTGGCAAAAAAGGTTTTTAACTTGCCAGTCACTTCCCTCATGTGCATTGGAGCATACCGGTGTGGATTTACAGTTGCCCGTCGACGAAACATTCTGATGTAATTTCTAACACCTTCACTCTCCTGAGCGGTGTTAGAAAGCAGCAGGTCACAGTCACACCTGGGAATATCATTGATGAACGGGACTGCAATGTCGCTTAACTCGTTGGTTAATACGTCCTGGACATTGTTGGGTGTTTGAGTCCCATTGCTGTCCTCTGGTCCTTTCACAATGTTCCCATTGGTTCCTGCTGTCTTAGATCTTGCTCCTGACTGATCTGACTTGTCTTCTGCTTCAGTGATGTGGATGAAGCTGTCCAGGGTGTTGCCTTGATTATGTGAACTCGGTGTCATCTCGTCCTCCAACTCTTTTGTCATAGTGCAGATAAGCCTGACCATGACATCAATTCGGTGAGGTGGGGTGATATGTGCGATAGACACCGGTATCACAGTGTCCCTGCTGGCGGAGAGGAGAGAGTTCACAATTTGGGTGACCTCTTCAGACAATAATCTGGACAGGTATTTAGAGCTCCTGCCAGTGCCCAAATAGTCACCAAAACTCTCACGGATGGTGTTTTGGAGATTAGGCCTGACATGCGTGTCATGTGTGTCTATATCCACACATGTCAGATCTTCCAAAATGGATCTTGACACCCGTGCTACAAGATCCAAAATCATCTCTGCCAGCATAACTTTTGTCGGGTTATCAGCTTCGTCACTGTGTAACAGTTTCAACTGACTAGCTGATAACCGATTGTTGATCAAATAATGGAAGTTATTCACAACAGTCCGTTGGATCTCCTGTCTCTGTGAACTTTCCATTTTATCCGACGATCGTTGCTGAAGCTTCCTGTACAGTCCTGCGTCCTGCGTCCTGGATGCTTTTCCAAAACCTTCAAAATGAGTCTGAGAGTTCGGGATAGGCTGAGAGCCTGATGGGGGGTTAGTAACTCTGGATGGATGTATCATGATGTCACAAAGAGAATTTCAGGCCAAAGCGTTCTACAACGTGATGTCATCGCTAAGACCCGCCCCCCGAACAAAAACAATTTTGCGACGAGATTGCGACTGCAGCATAGCAACCGTTGCTAAGCGCCGGTGGCACAGCTGACGGCACGAGACATCAGGGAAGGCGCCTCTTTAAATAACATCAGGCGTGTCACGGGTGTGCATTTAAAGCTTCTCCCGTTTAACCCCCATCATGAAGTACCAGCACCAACACTTTACTACAACACAGCTCTCTGAAACGAAACGTGAAGGTGAGATGTTTATCCGATTATGATGATGTAATATCAGCGTTTTAGCTAAAAGTGATGAAGTCAGATGCAACAGTGTATAGTTTATTTTTTTGCACCATTAAAACACTAAAAGTCAAGGAATATTCCCTTCACTTGAAAGTATTTTGGGCATAAAAACACATATTTGAAAAATATTAATGTCATAAATAGTGAGAATCTGAAGTCTCTGAAATAAGTAAGGGTTAATGCCCGACGAGGTGTCCATTATCAGGAATTAATGGACGACGCGGAGGCGTGAACCGTCCGACGGTTAATTCCTGATAATGGACACCTCGAAGGGCATTAACCGCTTATACCATGCTCACTTACCAAAGAAATGAATATTACATCAATTATTTATACTTTAATGTGTTTTACAGTTAAAATCAAGAGTTTTTCACAAGCCACAGCTGAGCGGACTATTTAGTTCACAGGCGTTGCCATGGACACCCGCTGTGGCCGCAGCGTAGAGAGCATAGTGACTCTGATCAGTGAAGGGAAGTGAGATAATGGCTAAACGTTACGTGATATTATTCAGAAGATGATTATTTAAGAAAGCCAGTGCACTTCCTACCGCTTGTGTGTTACAGACTCTGGTGGTCAGAGGATGATGTGCAAAAAAAAAATAAAAATCTTGAGATATTACTTTCATGATTCAATGGCGCTCATTTAGGCTATAGGCTAGGCCCAAGAAAATTTGTTTCAAATAATCAACATCCAAATAGTAGTCAAAATCGTTTTTAATTGCAACAAATAATTCATAAGCATATAGTAGTCGAGATTAAATCATATAAACACATTAACAAATTAACGATTGTTTCCTATTTAAAATGAAATGCCACATTACCATTAATAGTGAAATTTGAAAGTGATATGGGTATGTCCATCATAGTGGCATTTTAACTGCCCATTCCGTTGTCTTCTTGGTGTTGGGCTCATCCTTCTCATCTTCTAAATTATTTAATTCTTCCGGTGTCACCTCCTTGTGCCGTTTCTCCCTTTTCTTTTCATTCTCTATCCTCTCTTCTAATGCATCCCAGTCATCAAAATTATCAAATTCACCAAATAAATTAAATGAAACGATAAAATCACTCATGATAGCCGTTGTAATCCATTGCCTCTGCTCTGAGTCGTTGCTATGGTTACAAACTAGCAGTTGAGCCAGCGCAATAATTTAGAGCCTGTCATCTGTATTCACCCAGACCATGGTATAAGACAGGATATCCCCCCTTTATATTGACAAACTTTTTATTTGTCTGCACATCCTCCCTTTACATAAAAGTAGGCTGTCGCCATGACCTTTTATTGATGGTGGCAGAGCTGTCTCTCATGTAGCTCTGTTATGTTCCTATCAATATGATAGGATGGACTCCACTCAGAGAGGACAGCAGGCAGAGAGAGAGCAGAAAGAGGAAGACAGAAGAAGGTAATAATACTTACTGTTTGCACAATGGAAACAGAAGTTAGAGCGTCTATAGCCTCAGTACTGTGATGTATGTGATCTAGTGCTTTCTAACTTCCCTGCCTCTGTATAATATTTCACAAACAACCCATGGGCCTTCCTCCATATGCCCAGCAGATGGCAGGAGAGCACCAAGTTTTAAATGAAATGCATAGTAAGTTTTTGATCATAGTTCTTCTTCTTTCTCCCTGTCTGTAGTTTTAAATGTATTTTATTCGTTGATTTCTTTCAACTGTATGTGTGTGTATGCATTTTGTTTAAGTCATTTAAATTATACTTCACATAAAGTTCCACACTGTAGCTGTTATTTACGAGTCAGTAATTTTGTAATTTTGATTTATATCACACATCAGCAGACCTCCACAGTCACCAGATCTCAAGCACCTTTGGGATGTGGTGGTACGGGAGATTCACATCATGGATGTTGCAGCTGACAAATCTGCAGCAACTGTGTGATGCTATCGTGTCAATATGAACCAAAATTCCTGAGGAATGTTTCCAGCACCTTGTTGAATCGATGCTACCAAGAATTAAGGCAGTTCTGAAGGCAAAAGGGGCCCCACTTGGTACTAGTAAGGTGTACCTAATATTTACATTTCCATATCTTAACAAATATGTTCTAAGCAAAATTGTGTCCTAAAACACAAGGACACATTTTGGTCTCTTTATATCAGATGTATTTGTCAGTGATATGTTTTATTTTTGTTTTCACACTTTAGTTAATCAGATCTGAGGAGTTCTCCAGCTGCCTCTCATGTATCTCTCAATCTGCAGCACTAGATGGCACCTCTCTTCCATCAGTGGTCTTCATTGTTCATTCCTGACTGACAGAAAAGAGACTGCTAACACACGAGGAGTGGATTTTGTTTCAGAGAGGAGAGGAGAGAGGAGTACAGGAACCTCTGGCCCAACAGGTAACAACACAATATATGAAATATAGCTGCAAACATGTCTGTCAGCTTAACACTTCACACAGGGGCAAGTGTTTGTTTCTGGGGAATCCACTTGATTTTTCTTCTGTTTTGTACTCCAAGAACAGGTGTGCAATTCTCACCTGCAGAACAGTCCAGAGTCGGTGTGTGGTCCAGTGACACATTATTAAAGCTCTGTGGTGCTTATTTTCTTTAGACGTGCATTTGTTTCTATGAGTGTAAAATAGAGAAGAGAAATCCTGTGAAGGTAATCTGTCTGCACGCAGCATGTGAGCGTGTCAGCAGGGAGGATGTGGTTGTAAACTCTGGAGATGAAGGTTCAGTCGGCATCGAAGATTAAAGGAAAGTGAGGTTTAAAGAGAGAGAAAATTACGTGTGTTCTTCCTCAGTTGGTAACATATCAGCAGGAATTTAGTGGTTTCCTGCAGAAAATGTATTTTTGGTTCAGTTGCTAAAATTAAAAATACAAAACCAAGAACAGGTGAGAAATGATTGACTTTTATTTTCTTGGAAAAGACTCATGTATTTGGAAATGGCTTGTCATGGTCATTCTAATTAGACATATACAATTGCTTTCTTGATTTCATGATTACTTTTGATTGTCAGCCACTGTTTGTTTACAGTTTCTCTGTATTGCATTCCTCAGAGTAATAATAAGTTGCCAGCAACACTTTAACTCCCTCTATTTTCAGCATTTATAAGCAGCATATAAACTTTAAATAACTGGTTTGTAACACACTATGACATACTTATGAGTAGATATAAGCATTTATTAATGCATTTGTCAACAACTATAACTCCTGTTGGAAACCACAAGTACAGATAATGAATGATAATATAGACAAATACAGTTGTAATGATATGAAATATGTCTTATTAGGACAAGTTACATTCATTTTCCGTAACCTCTTATCCTGTTAGGGGTCGCGGGGGGGCTGGAGCCTATCCCAGCTGACATTGGGCGAGTACATGTGAGAACACACACTGACAGTGCACGAATCATGTGTGTAAACAAACATACCAAGGAGTCACACATATCTACCAAGTTATCTCTCCTACTTTCAGGGTATTTTTCTTACATTTCCATGGTATTTAAACCAAAAAAATAATACAATTTGGAAATACAGGATGTTTGAAGATGTCTTTATTGTCCATATGAAGTGACGGTGTTTCAGTGTGTGCAGCCACATGGACTATTAAAGTTAAAAATTCTCAGGGCCATATAATGTGAACTATGAACTGAAAGGATACACTGTCATTGTTTATGGGCATATAAGCACTCACAGCGACCTTTCTGCCTGTTCAGAGAGTGTCTTAATATGTCTTCAGAGGACAGTGTGTTGCTTTGCTTTTATATACATGACCTCTTAAAGGGACGGTTCATTACAACATTAAAATTACATGTTCCTCTTATCTGTGGTGCTGTTTATCAACGTAGATGGTTCGGTGTGATCTGCCAAGTGTTGGAGGTATCAGCCGTAGAGATGTCTCCTTTGTTTTGAATATAATGGAACTAGATGGCACTCGGCTTGTGGTGCCAAAAAGAGCCAAAAAAGTACATTTGAAGAACTCAACAGCAATGTCTCTTTCTAGAAATCATGACCTGGTTACTCAGAATAATCCACAGACCTTGTTGTGAGCAGTTTTATGTAGGTAAGCAGAGGAAGAATGCATCTGCTGCAAGTTCACCCAGCACCCATAGGTGTTGTTATTGGGGGACAACAAGACTTTTTGACCCAGCTCTTTCTTTGCATGCAAGATGCCATCACACACTTTATTATCTTCGACCAAGTGGCTAGACCGCATCATAAGGAGAGAGCAACTGTCTGTAGCCACCACCACTGATCTATTGTCTTACTTCTCTCTTGTGTTTTAAGATCCCGACTCAGTCCCTCTCGTGCGGCCCCAACATGGAGGACACCCCGGACCAAACAGCTGATCTGTTCTCTGATCAGAATCAAAGCTTCGAGCTCAACATGACGGCCGCTAACACCAGTTCAGTTTTTGTGGATGTCATGTCGCCAGAGATGAACAAAGCCATCAACATCCTTATGATAATCTGCATGTTCGTCATCATGGTTTCAATGGGATGCACCATGGAGGTTTCCAAGATCAAGGTGTCTCCACACATGTCCAAATACATTATCTGTCTTTATAAAAGATAGAAACCATCATGTTGAGATCTTTTTCTTTCTTTGCAGCATCACATAGTGAAACCAAAGGGGGTGGCCATAGCACTGTTGGCTCAGTACGGAGTCATGCCTCTGACAGCCTTCTGCCTGGCTAAGGTTGGTGCTCCTGTTTATAAGATCATAAACACTTTATTTTACTGTACAGGAAGCATGTGAGGCCTCCTGCCGTCTGAAAGAATGCACCCCATTATACCGATTTAAAGAATATTAATGCTTTTGTTCTGCTTGCATATAAGATATTTGAGTATTCACCAGATTTAGTTGTGGCTTTTGATTTAATATGGTTTTCCACTGGATAAATAGGAAGGTAAAGTAGTGCTGATTAGTCAACTACTCAGTTCATTGACAACTACCGTATGTTGGTAATAAATGATGTGTTTATCCAGCCTCTCAGATAAAGAGATTTGTGTGTTTTCTTTGTTTTCTGTTATTATAAATGTATTATATTTAGAGATCCAGACAGTGTCGTCAGTAATAGACATCGGCAACACAGTCAGACCAGGGCCGGATTATGAGAAAATGGGCCCCTGGGCACAGATATGCAAATGGCCCTTTCACTGCTCCTACATAAGCCCATTCTCAAACTCGTCAGCTAACTTCATCAGTTCAGCTTTTGTTAGTGAATGTCGGCATTTGGCACAGACGCAGCCTTCGATACAGTATGATACACACCAGGAAGCAGCAGTTTGTAACGCCACCAGCAACTACTGTAGTAAAAAGAGTGAGAAAGTCCATATAAGGAAGGTGGGAGCAGAGGTGGATGGGTGAAACAAACTTTGGACTTTCACCTGGGAGTCCACTGTTTGTTTCTGGTGTGAAACTAAAAGTCAGTGCATTTATTTTAATGACAGCCTAGTGTGCTCGTATGTATAGCATGCTAAAGTAATGACGTATGACACATGACGTATGTTACATTGCATTAGTGACATCTGTACTTAGGGAAAGCCATGATATTTTTTTTCTGAATCTAGTCGCGTGCTTTTGTCGCCTAGACTTAAGAAAATAAGTATTTTACCTACATTGTAAGTTTGTTTTTAAAAACACTGTATGCATGTAACGAGCAGAAACTGTACATTTCCTGTGAAAATGTAAATGTATTTTGAAATGAGAATATGTTGCCTACATAGACATAGACTTTGAGATTGTGCTTCTTATGTTGTTTTGTCTCTTTTCCTAGTTTTCTGTCTCTTAATTGATGTTTTGCCTGTGTGGAGGTTATCTTGTGTCTCTTTGTGCTCGCAACATTTTGCCTGTGCTCGATAGGCTCGTTCAGTAATCCATCCATGAGTCAGACGTACAAACAGACACTGTATGAATTCATTATGGTTTCATGTTGTGTGTAGGTGTTCCAGCTGGCTGATATGTTGGCTGTGGTGGTTCTGATCTGTGGCTGCTGTCCTGGAGGAAGCCTCTCCAACCTCCTGGCCCTTGCTCTAAAGGGAGACATGAACCTCAGGTACACACACACACACACACACACACACACACACACACACACACACAACCTGTTTGATGTGATGCATTTATGCTAGACTCCAAAAATGGGGTTGATTAAGGTAAGAAATGAACACAGGAGCTTCAGACGTTGGTGGTAGCTGAAACTTCTAGATCAGAAATAGTTAAAATGATTGCAGTAAAATCACCTAACAGCACAGATACCTCAGGGATAAAACAAAGCAGTGTACATGATGCTTCTTTTAGGAGCCTCTTAGGATATAACACAATTAACACAGTGTTTAAAACAATTTAAAGTGATCCACTATTAATCCATTGTCCTCTGTAGCCAGTAAGACTGAGCTGGTGCTTATTGTCACAGGTCTGAGATTTATATGTAATGTGGTGCCTGTGGAAATGATAATGTTTGTGTCCTCTAAAGATCTATGACCAAACAGGAAACTGCACAGAGTAAATAAAATATTGGTCCAACTTCCTCTAGTTGCCAAAATTACAGTCCCAGTGAGAGAACACAATGTAACACTTGAACTTTGCAGCCATACAGAGAGTTTAACGACTTAACAACAGAAATAAACATGTTTCAAAAAACTGTTTTGTTCTCTGTAGCTAATTTCCCTGCTCATAACAGTTTTACAGAGGATGAACTTTTGTTGATTCACATGGGTGCAGATCTTTGGGTTTGGGGGGGACACAATCAGTTGTGATTTTTTTTTAATTGCACGCATGCAAATCATGTCCACAGAGCGCTTGAGATTGCCAGCATATTTCACGATTTCATAGAGGCTCATCACCATCACCAAGTCATTCAAAAAGCACTACAAAGAGAATCATATTCTTACCTTTACTGTTTATTTCTCTTAAACAGCCAGTAGTACATGGAACCAGCCATCACCCTCCTTTTCACTGCTACTTCTAGTTTCAGGGTCTCAGGCATGTTATGTCCACTCACGTTCTCATCTCTCGCCTCTCACGGATTCCCATTTCTCCTCGTCATCTTCCCTTTCTCCCAGTACATAGGACTACTGTATACATTTGTTCAATTTCAATCATTTAAGCTATTTAGAATTTTGGGGGACAATTTGTGTTTTTCAGAATTTGGGGGGGACATGTCCCCCCCGTCCCCCCCGGGATCTGCACCCATGTTGATTCAGGTAGGAAGGGAAATTAATGGAATTGTGGCACACTTTTTAATTAACATACTCGTAATCTGTGGGCTTGGGGGAAGGTATCAAGTATTTTCAAGTCAATAGGCTGAAGTATAGCTAAAGTCACAATTTTTTTTGATTTTGTCAAGTTTTAAGTAGTAAAATTTGTGACGGACTTTTCTTCCATTTTGGCGTAAAATCTGAGGCTCAAAGTTCATTCTTGACCTTGGATATTGGCTATACCTCTCAAAAGCTCCGGGTCAGCTGTTAAATGTACCTTGTCTTTTTCTACATACAGTCATTTTCCCCATTACAGACCAGAATGTTGATCAAGGAGACATTTAAACTCATGTGGTGTGCCTAAACTAAAGGTAATAGGTCACCAAAATAACAACAAATCATGCTCTGGGGACCATGAACCGCTACAGTATCTAGCTTTGCTGTCCATGTGATCACCCAGTGACAGAACTTCACTAACTCTGTTTAATGACCATCTCTGGCCCAGTGGCAGTTGTTTACCTGTCGTCTCCATCACCAGCCACATAGATATGTTCACACGAGGCTGGGATTAACAAGCTATCACCCTTATGTGTTTCCCCTCAGCCTCGTGATGACGTCCTGCTCTACGCTGCTGGCCCTGGGCATGATGCCTCTGCTGCTCTACCTCTACTGTCAGGGCTTCGACCTGCAGAACGCAGTGCCCTACGTTGACATCATCATATCGCTGGCTCTGATCCTCATACCCTGCGGTGCCGGCATCCTCATCAACCACTACAGGCCGCAGTTAGCCAAGACTGTCACAAAGGTGAGTGCGTATACAGGAAGGTCACAGGGTCAGATTAATGGTTCATTAATGGTTGGTAAAAATAAAATAAGAAAAAATTAGCAGCAGTTTTGATGATTGATTTATTCCAAAAACTTGCAGGTTCCAGTTTCTTCTTTTCTAATCTTCTCAGTTATATATCATTGTTAACTGAATATTTTTAAGTGTTGTGTTGGTCAACTTTGACCTTTGACCTTTGGCTTTCATAACTCTGTTGTTAAAATGGCATTACATTTAGTAAAGACATTAAGACTTGTTCGGGACTCAAAACTTAAATTTTAGGACTTGGGACTGTCCTTACTTGGAACTTGAGTGCAAAGACCTGAGACTTACTTGTGACTTGCAAAACATGACTTTGTCTCACCTCTGGCTGACACATAGAGACAATCATTCACACTCGCAGGCAATTTAGAGTCAAAATGTAACCCAACCTGCCTGTCTTTGGACTCATCCAAAGGCAGCTTCTGTGCCCTCTCTGTGGCACTCAGATGAAAACACAGGTCTTGAAAAACGGGTTACAGATGTGACATTTCATTTTCAAACCAGGCTCAGTAATTTCCTTAAACAGCTTGGAGCTGGTTTTGAGCAAATGTTAGTCAAACAGAGGTAAATGATGCATTTTTGATACTATAGATGACCCTGATTAAGTTTGGGATGATGAGCTGAATGGTTTCTGACAGGTTGTGACGCCCCTCGCACTGTTTAGGAGGATGTTCCAGTCGACCTCATCAGGCAGCTGGCTGACATGGGAGGGTCGTTGCCTTGATTGGGCTCACCTGGGCCTTCAGGCTAGGAAAGCTGCCTCATGTTTTCACTCAGTCTGTCAAATAAAAGACAAATCTGATTTGTGTCCTGTCCTGCTGTGTTTCAGGCAGGCCTCATTTACCTGGGTATCTCTATGGTGGTGATCGCCACCGTCGCTAGCTTTGCCATCGGAGACACTCTCCTCACGGTGCTGTCTCCTCCCCTCATGGCCATCGCTGCTCTCATGCCCTTCATAGGCTACGTCTTCGGATACGTCATCTCCTCGCTCTTCAGACTCAGCCAACCGTGAGTCATCTGCTTAAACATTTGAGCTTTGGTGGATGTTGTGACAGGTAGTCTCAGTCATGTCAACTTATGAATGAATCTGCCACCTCTCGACCCACAGGGAGCGGAGGACCGTTGCTATGGAAACAGGCTGTCAGAACAGCCAGCTGTGCTTCACTATCCTGAAACTGGCCTTTCCCCCGGAGCTGACTGGCCCTCTGTTCCTGTTCCCTATGGTGTATGTGATATTCCAGCTGATGGAGGCGGTGCTGCTCATCTTGCTGTTCTGGGGTCACCACAGGTTCACACGCAAACAGAAAGAGAAAGGTGAGGCTGACGTCAGGTATTTAAAGGGTTAATGCAGACATGGAGAGAAAACACAAGACCACACAAACACTGATGTTGTGTTTGTAACAGTGAGGTTGCAGAACTGAAACTTCTCCCATGTGTAGGAGAACTATGGTGGCTGATGCAAAAACCGAAATGGCCCCGTCTAGATCCGTTGTTTGATTTGTCTGTTCTTGGCTATTATACATTATTTCTGCTAATAGATACCCCTAAATTCTACACACTTGGCCTTTATCTATCCATCCATCCATCCATCCATCCATCCATCCATTTTCACCCAGCTATCCGAGGCCGGGTTGCGGGGGGCAGCAGGTCAAGCAAAGCACCCCAGACATCCCTCCCTCCAGCTCTTCCTGGGGGACCCTGAGGTGTTCCCAGGCCAGATGAGATATGTAATCCCTCCAGTGTGTTCTGGGTCTGCCCAGGGGGCCTCCTACCAGTGGTAGGTGCCCAGAACACCTCTAAAGCCTGATTTATGGTCCTGCGGCATACCTACGACGTACCTACGTTGTTGCCGTGACGCCGTCGTGAACCCTTCGAACTTCTCCGTCACTCCATTTCGTCGCGGTGCAATTCACCGCCAGAGCGGTAGGAGGCTGCGTTCCTTTCCTGAATGGTTATCGTCGTCTCTAGTTGATTCGCTTCCGGCTTTTCCGGTCACAGAGAAATGAACGCGGAGCACGGACGGACGGCTCCGTCTGTATATCCGTATCCGTATTGAACGTTGAGCATAAATGGGCCTTAATACTGCAACATCTACATCGCAACAGAAGATGTTTAAAGATGGCGGGAATGGCGTGATCTGGAAATACGGAACCGGAAATGCGTTGCTACCAAGCAAACCAATCACAGCCCTCTCGGTCTGCGCTGGGTCTGCATCGCCTCGACGTGTAGTTACATTTTTGGGGAGGTGCACGTCAGGCTACGCCGGGGGCTACGGCGAGCCTTCTGCGTAGCCCCGTACCCTACGACGTAGCAACGTCATTGATTTAACGCAGGACCATAAATCAGGCTTAACAGGAGACGCTCAGGAGGCATCCTGATCAGATGCCCGAACCACCTCAACTGACCCCTTTTGACGTGAAGGAGCAGGGGCTCTACTCCGTGCTCCCTCAGGATGTCCGAGTTCCTCACATTATCTCTAAGGCTGAGCCCAGACACTTGTATCCACAATCTCATTCTTTCGGTCACTACCCAGAGCTCATGACCATAGGTGAGAGTTGGGATCCGTCTCACACTCCGTTCTACCCTCACTCGTGAACAAGACCCCGAGGTACTTGAACTCCCTTGCTTGGAGCAGTAACTCACTCCCAACCCAGAGAGCTTGGCCTTTGAATTATTTAAAATTGAATTTTGGGGTCTTGATCAAGTCAAAGTCAAAGAATTCAGAGAAATTTTGAGAGGCATCTTTCATTTTCTGACACCTTGACACCACCTGTGTATATTCTTATGATCTAGATAATTCTGGCATCATATATACTTTAACTTTGCACCTTATTGTTATCTTTGACTTTTATATTTTCACTCTTTAAATTTGCACTCTGACCAATTTGTATTATAACCACTGAGCAGTAATTTCCCTCAAAGTACAGATTTATCTTATCTTGTGTTTTATAGACTGAGTTACGTAATAATTGCTGGACTAGTTCTGTGAACAGAGGTCATTTACCTGAGTGAGTAACACAGACTGGATGTATTTACACCACTGTATCATCAGAGGTGGACATACCTGCCGCTCCTCATTGTGTAAGAAAATTAAGTATCCAAGAGTATAGATAGGTAGGATATATGAATAGGATTTTAGCTTTAAAGCATGAAATATTGGTGCGTTAGCAGTATAAGCTAATAGTTCATTTCCATAGTGAATATTGGGAGAAACAAGTCTCATCTAACAAAACAAAAAATTGTAATTAGATTAGATTAAGAGTCAAGGTATCATAGATTTTACAATTCATTCTCTGGGGACCACGAATGTCTGTACAGCATTTTGATGCCAATGAATAAAGTAGATATTAAGATTATTAGGGTGTCCTGGTAGCCTCGGCCCAGTTGATCAGAAGTAATCTGATCGGATATCTGCTGTCGGATTGGATCCATGGATAGGTCACTGAACGGGCCTATTGGGCACAGGCCCAGGGGCCCAAAGTGTCAGGGGGCTCCTCTGGTCTTCACTTGCATGTGAATGTCACTCAACTAAGAAACATACCGACAAGGAAGATGCTCAAAATGATCGCAAATGAAAATGATTCAGAAATTAGGTTAGATCACGTTATCCAGATGTGGTTTTGATCTGGATCAAACCCCAGCATGTGTTGTTGAAAATTTTTCAGTAGGATTGGGATACCTTTGATCCCCAGAATCAAGACTATCCTGATCCCAGCAGAAGGCTGGATTCAAGCTGAATTTCAGCAAGAAATTATAATAAAACATTTAAATGAGTCAAATATATGTATATTTATTTAAATTTAGACTTGATTTGTTTAACTGTTACAGTGATAAAGCTTGTATTTGGCTTCCTATTGAGCCTCTCAGTATAGTAAAGTAAACCAGTAAAGTTACAGTTTACATCCATGTCTGTGTCCATGTCACCAGTTCAGTATCTGACCAAATGTCTCCGCTTCTGTTCCTGATATATGATGTTGAATAATGTCTAGACAAGTGTTTTTGCAGAACATTATGATGTCACAGTGACGCTGACCTTTGACCTTTTGGATATAAAATGTCAGTTATATCAGTTCATTGTTTCATCCTCTTAGACATTTGTGTAAAATTTTGTCATAATTAGTGTATATATTCCTGAGTTATGGCATACATATTTTTTGAGGTCACAGTGACCTTTGACCTGACCACCAGAATCTAATCATTTCATTCTCGACTCAAAGTGGACGTTTGTGCCAAATCTAAGGAAACTCCCACAAGGCCTTCTTGAGATATCACGTAAACAAGAATGTGATGGACAGACCAATGGATGGATGGGTAACCCAAAAACTTAATGCCTCCGGCCACTTAAATTCACCCCACACTGGATGTTCTGCCTGTTGTTCTTTACACAGCCTAGATTGTCAAACATAGTCCCATTTAAAGTGCTATGTTGTTTTGAAAAAACACAAAAGTACGAGAGGTTATCTGATCCTGGATAGCAAAATATGGGATTTCCACATCTGGATTATTGTGATTCTGATAGATTTTTTTAACAGCTGGGCCATTAAGACGGTGTGTTAATGTATACCAACAACATTCTGTTTGATTCTGGCTGTGACCTCTGTTACATGTCATACCTATGTATCCCTGTTTCCTGTCTGTCTACATGGTCAACATGGTCAATAAAGCCACAACAGCGCCAAAAATAATCTTTATGAAAGTGAATACTGCAAGACGATGTAGTGCAGAGTGCATAGAGTGTCTACATGTATCAGTCACTTAGATTTAATGCTTTTTAAGACCTTTTTTTATATAATTTAAAACCAGATTTTTTAAACAAATCTTTTTCTTATTCAAGCATATAAAGAAAAAAGACAGTATTATAAAGTGTCTACAGGTATCACACACTTAAATTTCATGCTTATTTTTAACCATATTTAAATCTGATTCTTATTCAAGCATTACAGCTAAGGTTTATATACGTAGTGCCATACAGAGCTGGTCTTATATATAAATTAAGACAGTATTAGGTTCAGCTGTAGATTTAAAAATGTGGATTTTCACACAGAAGAGCTACACTCTTTTTGAAAAATAAAATAAAATAAATATATTTAAGCAATATCACACGAGAGGGAGTGATGTTATAGCCCTCGAATATCGTCACGGCTGTGATTTGGTCATAGGCACGAGGCCGCAGTATAACATCACGAGCCCGAGTGTGATATTGCTTTTATACAACAGTTCAACAGTTAAATAAGCAAGGCTGATTAAGAAATGTTGAAAAATGAGGACAAAATAGATAATTTAAGCATTTTATTTGTCTTCCGCCAACAAAAATAGTTCCCTCAGGACTCCGCTGTCACCGTTGCTATGTAACGCAGACATGGTGCGCCAGGCACTTACTCTTTATACACATTTATCTGCACATTTCCATTAATTGTGCAGCCGGTGAAATAAGTCTCTGGTGACTGCATGGTGGACTGTCGCTTCACAGGCACAGCCGACTCTGCCTTCTGATCTGACAGTATGTTGCTCCATCGTTTTCTGCTCTCCATGGATGGCTTCCAGTAGCTTTTTAACAAGCTCTCAGACCTGCAAGACAAAAGGTATATTTTAGGGCCCGACTCCTAATTAGAAGACTAACTTTACACATAGGCTACGTTAAAACAACATCATACCTGTGCCCACTCACTGTCATGACCTCCCTAGCTTCAAGACCCGCATCTGACAGCTTCTGTATGGCAGTCGCCCTGAGGCTGTGATTGGTGTAGATAGCTGTTGTCCCCGCCTCTTTACACATCTTCGGCAGCATCTGTGCGAGTGAGTTTATTCCCAGCGGAGCTTTAGTGTACCAGATATTGTCTGTGTGAGCGGCTGTCATCCTGGGCTTCAGTTAAAGGACATTTGCATCTGGTGGAAGTTTGTTTAAATACTTTTCCAGGGATGCAACGCAACTGCTGACCTAACTGACACTAACCGTCAGTTTTGACTTGATTGTTGACTGCAATCAGCTGTGAGGCGGAGTGATACATATACAGTGAAATAACCGTGATGTTGTACTCCAGTATCATCACGGTTTTACTGTCTCTCGACCAATCAGATTGCAGGGCCGGAACTAACTGTTGTATAAATATATAAGATCAAAAAATTAAAGTATGTGAAATGTTTGTGGAAATCAAGACCTCACAAATTCAATTTTAAGACTTTTTAATGACTTTCAAGGCCTGAATTTAAGACATTTCAAGACGTTTCAAGGACCTGCAGACACCCTGAGTAAGGCACTACCAAACTTGAGTTGAGTCCAGGTTCTTACCAGTTACAGAAACCAGGCTAAGAAATTTGATGAATGTGCATTTTCATGTGTTTTGAATGTGAAATTAATTATGTCGCTTTAGTTTAAGCTCCATATCATGAATGTTTTCCATTTACAATCTGCTTGTCTGTCTGACCCACAGTGACATACCAGCCTGCAACCACTGAAGAGAAGTCAAAAGAGGCCTCTGAGGGCACGGTATGATGATTGAGCTTTATTGTTTCTAATAATGTGAACTCTTGTTGACCGGAGCCTCCAGCTTGATGGAGACTGAAGGAAACCTGCACTTCTTTTAACACATGATGTTTAACTGCAGAGAAGCCATTTTGTGCCGAATCATTTTTAAGAAAGTGAATATTTATGTTTGCACTGAATTGTAAATTGACAACTTTGTATTTTTCATTTTTAAAATAAAGGCCACATAAACACAAGATGAATGATTTAGTTAAAACTGTTTTATTAAGTCCACCGTCTTCCTACACCATACAAATGTCCATCATATTTTTCACTGAAAATAAAATCCTTACGTACAAAAATGTTGCTTTTTTTTTTCGTTTGTTTTTCCAAACTCTTGTCTACACGTTCATTTAAACCACAGTAACATCAGTCACAGTACCAACAAGCATTCGTGGAATCACATTATACACTGATGTCAAACAAAAGTCTGCAATGCTGTACACAAAAACCTTAAACCAAAAAATAAAAACATTAATTACAATGCTAGAGCAAACTGCATTCTGGGAGCAACACCATTTTAAAGTGTTGACCTTATCCTCAAAGAATCCCGACAAAACAGAAGTGAGTCGACTGCGAAAAAAGATCCAGGACATAGTTAATTTACTGTACAGCTGTTTTCCTGCTGGAACAATGGTGGTATTGAGCTTTAGCAAAACACTTTTTAAAGTAAAAAAAATATCCAATCAAACCAAAAACACATGCAAGCATCATCAGGTATATATATCAAACACACCGGCTGTGGTGGATACAGTCGGTCAGAAAACAAGGGAAGAAGAGGTGAAAGGATTTGGACAACGAGTGATCAGGACTGACGAGCAAAAACACGCAAACGCATTGCAAAATAAAAATAAAGGAAGTGGTCACACGACTTATCAAAAGCATCCTTGTGCTGCCGAAAAAAAAGACAGATTCCCTCTTTTAAGTTTTTCAAAGTGTCGAGATGACAGTGAAACTTGACGCTGGGCATTTTGGAGATTTTGTGAGAAGAGACAATGACGGTGCAGCGGCAGGGGAGTTGCAGCAGCAGGGGAGTTGCAGCCTGATTGGATGAAGTAATTCGGAGGGTGTCGACATAGATATGGGTTCAGACTGGATGGGTAACGACAGGTACAAAAACAGCATCACTGTGTAACAAGTGTTAAACTTCCTATGATGACGATAAAATATTTGAGCATCTTGGCTCCTGTCTGATGATGGGTCGGTGATTTCATGTGAGGAACTTGAAAGTTATGACAAAACTTTACTCGAGGGAAGCTCTCGTCTCTCTCAGAAGGGGGATCATGGGAGCTCCAGTGTGCCAACTCCTCCACGCTGATTCTACGGCTGAATCAAGTTGTGTCTACTGTTGATTCCCTTTACACCTAAACGCAGCGTTTAGCGCTGACTGTCAGTGGAAGGGGAGCGAGAGCGGGAGCGTGAACGAGAGCGGGAGCGGGAGACGGAGGCTCTCTGTGCCGGTGGAGGGGAGGGCGGGGTAGCGGATTTGCTTGTCTTGGAAGAACGTTTGGCGGGCTCTTTTGATTTGGGGGTTGGGGAGGAGGCGCCACCGGCGGGGGAGCCGCTGTGGGAGCGTGAGCGGTTGTGGGTTTTATGGGCGGGGCTGCGGGAGCGTCTGGGGGAGCGGGATGGGGAGCGACCGCGGGAACGGGACCGTGAGCGAGAAGAGCTCTCAGACCGGGAACGACTTCTCGACCTGGGAAGGAGAAAAGAGAGGAAGAAGAAGAACATTAAAGGGACAGTTCACCCCAAAATCAAAAAAATAGATGTTCTTCTGACCTGGACAGATTTCACATTTACAAACTCTCTGTGCTTCTCAGCAGCAGAGTTACAACTATATGTCACATCCTGACAGCTCAGCCCAGCTCTACTGAATCCATTTAGAGGGATAAATTTAGTTAAGTATGTTCTTTTGCCTTGAGCTCTGTTCTTGAATGCAGGCTGAGCATTAATCCGTTAGTGATAGATGGAGTAATCTTGGATACTTCCTATTGTGACTAAAAAGAAAGAGTGGAAAATGGAAGTCATCATCTCTCACCTCTTCCTGGCTGCCTCAATGAGCTTGATTTTCCTGCCATTGATTTCCTTTCCAGACAGTTTCTCCATGGCGTTTTTCAGATCACTGCCAGAGGCAAACTCAACAACCCTGTAAAAACATCACGAGATTTTAGTTTCAGTTTTAGATATTTGATATGACACACACGTGACTCATTCTGTGATATTTATTAGGCAGTTAGGAGTAACAGAGATAACACTCCTACCCTTCGTTGAGCTTGGGCCGATGTGCGTCTGCAAATGTCACCTCTCCAGCTTGTCTCATGAAATCTTTCAGGTCCTACACATGTAAACATCAGTCAACTTATGGAGAGGCTCGGGACACAAGCACAGCCTGAGACATTAAACAGGACTGATTTACCCAAAAAGAGAGATGGTTAGATTGTCTGAGAGGACTACACAGGCTACTGCAGATAAGGAGGATGAGTCCAAGAACCTCGGAGGCTGTTCAATCAGTGGGTTTGTGTTTTTTAAAAGTGTGTTTCATTAAAAAAAAAGATACATATAAAACCTTAGTAAAGACAAAGTGTGCCAATTTAGGTATCACCCAATTTTGTCAAGCCATATTAGTAAACAGTCCCAAGTATTTGCAAAAGCTTTGAGATTCTTGGACTCATTACAGCTACAGAGACATGAACACCATCTGCATGAACTGAACTGCAGTGGCGCCACTTGGGCAGCCTTTGGCACCAAGAGCCCCGTTTTCCCTAGCAAGGAGGGCACAGGGCTCCACGCCGGGACCGCCCCTGTCTCGGCACCCTGCCTCAGTAAAGAGAGTGAACAGGGTGGAAGAGAGGAAACTACTACCTGAGAGCGAAAC
>NW_026081425.1:0-1024 GCF_006386435.1 Epinephelus moara | reverse complement strand
CCAGGCTTAGTGGACTGAACTGAGGCATAAAACTTGCGTAAAATGTCATTAAGCATGACTGCCGAGTGTGTATTCAATTCCGGGTTCTTTTGTTTTTGGTAGAGAAAGTCCGTAGGTATTCTTTTTCTTCAGCGGCATCCGTTAAAATCAGCCACTTCTGTTTGTTTTTTCCCTCGGAAGTTGTTTGACAGCTGCAGTGTTGCAGGGCAGCATCCCTAGCAACGCTGGGCTACATAGCAACTGTGTGTAATGACCGTTGCTACTAGCAGCGGTCATTACACAGTAATATCAGACCGCAGAATGCCGCTACTGACCAATCAGAATACAGCATTTAATAGAGCCGTGTAATAAAGAATAATAGAACCTCTTTCCTCATAAATCAAAATAAGTTTAACATCCATACACCTCAGACTGTCAACTCTGTTACATTGCACTGAAACTTTCTGTTTTCACTCTGTATTTGCATCACGTATCAGCTGCCTTATCGTTCGGCTGATAAGTTTTGACCTTTTCCTCTGAATTGGTTGTTTCACTTTGTTGCCAGGATGGAAAACATGTTTATTTTTACCTGGAGGGATGTTTGCTGTGTGATCTGAACACCATCAAAGGAGACACAGTTCAAAAGTGGAGGCTGTTTAACTTTAAAGCTACTTCAGCAAAGTTTAAGAGGTTCAAACTTTATGTTTTTTAAAGTGAGAAACATTTGAAGGAAAATGAGTTTTGCACAGGAGTTGGTATTTTACTGTATTTTTGTCATTGTAAAGGCTCAGCTATGGCAGGTTTGAGCCCACAAGCACGACTCAGAGTGCAGACAGGTAAAATAAAAATGTTTAAGATTACTTAAAGGATAACTTCGGTATTTTTCAACCTGGGCCCTATTTCCCCATGTGTATGTGTGCGTATGATTCATAGGTACAACTCGTTCTAAAATTGGTTCAGTATTGAGGGAGCCAGCAGCCGCGAGGTAGATATGGGGGCAAATGCGTCCCTTATAAGTTTGCACATTAAAAGTGCTTTTTTTCGC
>NW_026081424.1:0-1265 GCF_006386435.1 Epinephelus moara | reverse complement strand
CCTTGCCTAGTGAGCGTTACCATCATTTATTTCAATCAAATATTTTCTTCCAGAATTGGCTGATACTGAAGAAAATACAAAATTAGGCTTCAGACTTTCTGTTCTTCTTTTGCAGTTTGATCTAATCATTTTTTTAATACACAAACAAAGGGAAACATGGTGACGGTGGGATTCAATCCCATAATGTTTAGACTGTAATCGCAGCACCCTCACTTGACCGAGTGAGCTAACTCTGCTCTCTGTGAATGGTACAATAAATATTTCATGCAAATACTTTCTTCCACAATACTAAACTTATTAAGCTTACTATGTTAATCACGCATGCACAAACATGTTGCTGCGCGTGTGTCTGCTTATTTTGATATGGATAGGACTTCATAGCGTGCGTGCGTGCATGCGTGCGTGCGTGCATGCGTGCGTGCGTGCGTGCGTGCGTGCGTGTTGATAAAGCTGAGGCGGCAGGTTTCAGGTGTGGTAATCATGGTAACCGGCAGTGTGGTCGGACACTGAGGAGCTCCTACAGTTCTCTGATTGGCCTCTGTGTGTAGGTGCTGCATGTGTTCATCTGATGACACCATGATTTACTGAGACTCAGTCTCAGACTCAGACTCGAACTCGGACTCGGACTCAGTCTCCAGAAAGGTAACAATACAAATAACCACTAGCTGTAGTGTCACATGGTGAGCGGTTATCAATAAGTTTAACAACAGAGTCGAGCCTTTTAAAAGCTCAGTGTTGGATGTTAGCCGCTGCTGCTAATTAGCTCGTGCTAACACTCTGGAGACTTTCCTTCAGTGCTGTGTCTAACCTGTGTCTGGCGGTCAGTTCAGACCCTCAGCGCTGTCTTGTTGTCTTCTTCTGACCTGTGAGTCGTCCACACCGCCACATGTTTCTCCCTCCTGACAGCTGCTGCAGTTCTTCTTCTCTCAAACCAAGTTTAAAGGTACATGTAGCTCCGCCCACTGTGTCAGGTGTGTTGATGCTGCCCTTGTTAAGTCATTGAAAGCAGTCTGACTTTGTATTATTGGTGCTTTTTATCAGCTATGACCGGACCATGTGTGAGTTTACTTTGAAAGGACAGACACAGGAAGTGTCCAGGTTAATTCACTGTCATCTACATGTTAACGTGTCCACGCTCATCTATATGTCCTCTCGCTGTCTGTCTGTCTGTCTCTGACAGGACGCTCCTGAAAAAAGATTTTGAATCTAAAGAGTGTTTTAATAAAGGTTAAATCAATCAATCAGTTTTATTTATAAAGCCCAAT
>NW_026081423.1:0-1443 GCF_006386435.1 Epinephelus moara | reverse complement strand
AAGATATTGATGCGTTGAACAGGTGACAGTCTGCACTTCTGTCACGCACTTCAAAAGCAACTTTCAATAATTTATTTTACGAAACGGGGGAAACACATTTGTGTGGAACTTTTTTATTTTGTGTCCCTTCATTTAGAGGGAATGAGTGAAGCCGTGAAGATGCTATGTTGGTTGTCCTTATAGGCTACCCCCAGTTACCCCCAACACTGTTTGATGACTTGAGTGTGTTCTCAGGGTGGTCTCAGGGAGGTGTTACTACTACTAGCTTTAAAAAAAACATGTTAAGTTTATGGATGTAGGAGCTAAATCTGTATGGAAAAAAAATCAACAGATATCATAGTTGTAACAAGACTGAGCTAGCAAAGCAGTTTTGTGTATGGGGTATTTATTTAGTTTGGGAAACCCAGCGGTCTCTAGACAGTATTAAGCTCATGTTGGCTGGCGGACTCAACAGGGACTAGAAAACAGGTCTGTTGCTAGTCGTTACTATGGTTCAACCAACTTGCTGGAGTAGTGAACAGGGTTTCATTACATATAGGAGTCTGCTGACGTGCCTGATTTTTTTCCAGTTATTAGTCAGACACCATGTATTTCCATGGAAATGGAGACAACAGTTGCGAAAGTGTTTTATTTTGAGCTAATTGCCCCTCAGCATGAATACATTGTGATTATATTTTATTTTGTTGATAACTGTTGTATAATCGCAATATTATATTAGCGGACCTCGTACGGACCGTATCAGTGTCATGCCACAAATGATGCTTAAGCACACCCGCTCATGTAATATTGCTTAAATGGACCACAGATGTTTGCTTATGGCTGCCAGCATTAGTCATAGCTAATGTAGCTAGCGCTGCTAACATAGCTAGTGGGCAAATGTTAGCGAGCATTTCATTTTCCTGTGCCGCAATGCAGACAGGAACCACTTCATACACACATTATATAACATTAAGAAGGAACAGGTTTTCTTACCATGGCCTCTCTACAATGAGCAGTGGTAAAAGTAACTATATTCTGTTATAATCAAAAAGTAAATAAGCAGCTAAGTTATTATATAGGGATGTCTCCATAAGTATTTCACCAAGGAAAATAAGTTAAATCCATGTCAAACAGATGTGAGTTTTTACGATTCCTCGTGATAATGAATTATTTTAAATCACGTAATTCAGTTCATGTAAGCCTGACACACACTCCTCTACTGCATGTCCAGCAACCTAAATATTGAAATTCTATAGGCTAGATGTTTGTAAACGACGGTGACGACCTAGTGGCAGAGAGGAACAGTGGTGTGAGCCCCAAATGAAATGAAAAAAGCACTATAACATTTATGTTTCTCAACGGAATCCAGTGAGTCATTTTTATATCCATGGGTTTATGATCTACATGTAGTAGAAAAAAGTTTTGTCTCCAGTGAAGTGACAAAAATCGGTGCCTGGAATTGGG
>NW_026081422.1:0-2348 GCF_006386435.1 Epinephelus moara | reverse complement strand
CCAACCCAAGTCCCTATGGACTGAGCTACCGCCACCATAAACAGAGTTTCATTGATAACAAAGTCAACAACATCTGAACATTTTAAACTCTGTAAAGGTAGAACTGATGTCACAGCTGTTGTATTGAATCAAACAGGTGTACCTAATAAAGTGGCCACTGAGTGTATCTGATCAACAGTCTCATGCTGCCAGAATGAAAAACTCGTCATCACATCTGTTGTAATTCTTCTTTTGTAGCCGACAGCAGCTGATGAAAGATTTAACTGGAGTGTGTTTTATTTCCTCAGAGAGCGTTATCTTTTATTTTAATTTAAAACTACACGTTTGTTCAGGTTTGATCGTCTGAATTTATCCTTCACTTTAAAATACAGAAATATTTATCTGAGCAACAGAAAGATGAAATCTGGATCAAACATTTTAAACAAATCAGGTGAACGATTCAGATTCATGTGACTTTATATATTTCTACTTCACTACATTTCAGAGGAGAATATTGTACTTTGTACTGCACTACATTTATCAGACAGATACAGTTACTGGTTACTTTGATCTAACAAACAAAACGTGATCAACTTATAAAATATAAAACTTTTTATAAAACGTTTGCTACTTTAAGTTCATTTTGCTGATACTTTTAATGAAGTATTATCACATCACAACTGATGTTCACTATCAGCACACTTTAACACATAAACAATTAAAAATATCTGAATATAAAATAAGGAAGAATCTTACCACTGATGTAAACATGAATCTTTGCTTCAGTCTGATGGTTGATTTCCTCCTGTGTGACCACACAGTGATAGTAGTCGGTCTTGGTCACAGTAGTTTGGAGGATGATGTCATAGCTGCCTCCTCTGTCTGTGACCTGTGGTTCTTCAGCAGGAAGGATGTTTCCAGAACTGTCCTTCCACTCTACTTTAGGTTTTGGAGAAGCTCCATTAACTTCACACTGCAGCCGTGACCAGTCTTTTGTTTCCTCAAGTGCTGTGATGAATGGCTTCTTAGCTGCACCTGTAAACAACAGAATATAAAAAGGACAATTACATCATTTTATAATCGAAAAAACCAAAACCAAAACTGAAAGACACAGAAAAGCACAGAATAGAGCTCAATCGCACCACATATCATTATCTGGCAGGGTCTCATATTTTAAACACTTTTAACTATGACCAAAGGTTTGGTACCTATTTACAACCACAAAAAATAGTTCTGACTCATATCATGACAGACACACATATACAGTGAAGACATTTGCACAACTTTCTAATTTTTATGCCACATTTGTTGTGCTAAATAAATTACCTTAAAATTAAATCACATTAAATTTGTTGTCTGACACATTTCACAGTTTCTACAATATGAAAGATAACTAATAAAATACAGAACAAAGGGTATTTAAAAGCATGTGCACCTGTTGTGTTATCGGAGCTTTGCTGTGTCAGTGATTGATATATAAACTCAGTGTCCACTTTATTAGGTACACCTGTACAATCTAATACAATCCAGTAAAACTGCAGCCTCCAAAATGATAATACAGTTGAATCAACTTCTCTCTCAAACAGTTTCAACACAAACTGAACAAAGACATTGGTAAGAAGTGTATTTGGATTGTAATTTGGTGGTCCTGACACACAGAACTTATACCAGTGCCAACAACACAATGATGAATATACCAGATCAATCAAATTAACTCTCAGTAACAGGTGTCGCCCAGATACAATATACCTTCTAGCCACTGTACCTTATTAAATGCTAACAATTTAAACAAAAAAAAAATTGCAAAAAGTGAGTGATGGCCCTGCCTCTCCTCACAAACACATAGTAAAGTGTGTATCCGTTTATGTGGTGTGTGTCTGTTCCATCATCTGCTCCCAGAACAAGTCAGTGAACGTCTCACCAAAGTGTGTAAGCACCTTGTTTCCACATGGCCCCTGCTTTGAGTTTTTTCTTTAAGGGACAGAGCCATTAGGAAGAAATGTTATTAGCACAGGAGCCATTCTCTAGTCTACAGGATCAAATCTTAAATTAGTAGACACCAAAAAGATGTCAGTGTATGATAAATGTCTCCATTTTAACTGACGCATAATCAGTCTAACACATTAAAACCATGATCTCAGTCAGATCAACACAGATTTAAAGTTCTTTCAGTGATTCTCAGGCCTGTGGAGCAAATTACAGCCCTTTCATTGAAATGAATTCAAATCACAAACATGAGGATGTAAAGATCATTGACGTCATTAAAATCAGGACTCACCTCTGTTGTTTTCATCTGTTCTGTCTTTTAATGTTATAAACCGCGGAGGTTGCACGCGACCCTGAATTTATATGTAAAAATAATAAATATA
>NW_026081421.1:0-1069 GCF_006386435.1 Epinephelus moara | reverse complement strand
ATAGTATAGCATGTTGTCCAAAATCATGTAAAAACGTCATGGTATAGCATGTCGTCCAAAATCATGTGAAAACGTGATAGTATAGCATGTCGTCCAAAATCATGTAAAAACGTCATAGTATAGCATGTCGTCCAAAATCATGCAAGAATGTCATAGTATAGTATGTTGTCCAAAATCATGCAAGAAAGTCATAGTATAGTATGTTGTCCAAAATCATGTAAAAAAAGTCATAGTATGGCATGTTGTCCAAAATCATGAAAAAACGTCATAGTGTTGTATGTCACCCAAAATCATGTAAAAAAGTCATAGAGTAGCATCTCGTCCAAAATCATGAAAAAAAGTCATAGTATAGCATATCGTCCACAATCATGTAAAAAAGTCATAGTATAGCATGTCGTCCAAAATCATGAAAAAACGTCATAGTGTAGTATGTCGTCCAAAATCATGTAAAAAAGTCATAGAGTAGCATCTCGTCCAAAATCATGAAAAAAACGTCATAGTATAGCATGTCGTCCAAAATCATGTAAAAAAAGTCATAATATAGCATGTCGTCCAAAATCATGTAAAAAGTCATAATATAGCATGTCTTCCACAATCATGTAAAAACGTCATACTATAGCATGTCGTCCAAATTCATGTAAAAAAAGTCATAGTATAGCATGTCGTCCATAATCATGTAAAAAAGTCATAGTATAGCATTTCGTCCAAAATCATGAAAAAACGTGATAGTATAGCATGTCGTCCAAAATCATGTAAAAAAGGCATAGTATAGCTTGTCGTCCAAAATCATGTAAAAAAGTCATAGTGTAGCATGTCGTCCAAAATCGTTAAAAAATGTCATAGTATAGCATGTCGTCCAAAATCATGTAAAAAAGTCATAGCATAGCATGTTGTCCAAAATCATGTAAAAAAGTCATAGTGTAGCATGTCGTCCAAAATCATGTAAAAAAGTCATGGTGTAGCATGTCGTCCAAAATCATGTCAAAAAGTCATAGTATGGCATGTTGTCCAAAATCATGTAAAAAAGTCATGGTATAGCATGTTGTCCAAAATCATGTAAAAATGTCAT
>NW_026081420.1:1630-3316 GCF_006386435.1 Epinephelus moara | reverse complement strand
GATGTTGTTTTAACGCAGCCTATGTGTAAAGTTCTAATTAGGAGTCGGGCCCTAAATATACCTTTTGTCTTGCCGGTCTGAGAGCTTGTTAAAAAGCTACTGGAAGCCATCCATGGAGAGCAGGAAACGATGGAGCAACATACTGTCAGATCAGATGGCAGAGTGGGCTGTGCCTGTGAAGCGACAGTCCACCATGCAGCCACCAGAGACTTATTTCACCGGCTGCACAATTAATGGAAATGTGCAGATAAATGTGTGTAAAGAGTAAGTGCCTGGCGCACCATGTCTGCGTTACATAGCAACGGTGACAGCGGAGTCCTGAGGGAACTATTTTTGTTGGCGGAAGAAAAATTCTAAATTCTAAAATTATCTATTTTGTCCTCATTTTTCAACATTTCTTAATCAGCCTTGCTTATTTAACTGTTGAACTGTTGTATAAAAGTAATATAAAAGCCTGCGGCCTCATGCCTATGACCAAATCACAGCCGTGACGATATACGAGTATAACATCACGAGCTCGAGTGTGATATTGCTTAATTAAACTACAAGCAACTCAGAGAAAAAAATACAACTACAGAACAGCAAACTGGGAAACATTCAGAACAAACATAGAAGAAAAACTAAAGGGACCTCTCTCATTACCATCCCCGAAGATCTGGACCACCAAGCAACTAACCTAAGTCAACTTCTCATCCAAGCCAGAGAGGAAGCAATACCCCAAACATCTGCCAAAGCACCGGCACAGACACTACCNGCTTAATTAAACTACAAGCAACTCAGAGAAAAAAATACAACTACAGAACAGCAAACTGGGAAACATTCAGAACAAACATAGAAGAAAAACTAAAGGGACCACTCTCATTACCATCCCCGAAGGTCTGGACCACCAAGCAACTAACCTAAGTCAACTTCTCATCCAAGCCAGAGAGGAAGCAATACCCCAAACATCTGCCAAAGCACCGGCACAGACACTACCCCCTCACCTCCTCCAGCTCATACAGCGAAAAAGAAAACTGCACAGAGAATTTATCAGGTTCAGATCACCCCACACCAAAACAGAAATCAGCCACCAGGCATGAAAAACATAGTTGACAAAGAAATTGAACAGCATGACAGAAAACAGACACCAACAACCAACCACAATACAGAGCACCATCACCTCACAAAACCAGTCACCACTCAAGAAATACAACTGCAGCTGAAAAATACGAAAAACAAAGCACTAGGGGAAGTTAAAGTCGACACCATCCTCATTAAACAAGCACCTGTCACCTACCTTCAGCACCTTGGACAGCTCATCTCCACCTGCCTCATAACCCGTCATTTCCCCTCTCCGTGGAAGATTGCAGTTGTTACCATGATACACAAAGCAGGAAAAGAACTGCACAGTGCCACAAGCTACCACCCCATCAGCCTCCTCAGCCACATTAGAAAACTGTTTGAAAGAATACTCACCTGATGCTCTCTGGACTCTGTGCAGGTGGTGGGAGACAGAGATAACAGCTCGGCTGTCATCCTCCTGAGGACTAACACTCCCACCTCCTGCAGGAGGAGATAAAAACTCTGGAGAGCTCCTTCAGCGATAGACTGATTCACCCAAAGTGTGTGAAGGAACGCTATCGCAGGTCCTTCCTGCCTGCTGCTGTCAGACTACTAACCAGCTGCACCATGGACACGTTATAAACA
>NW_026081420.1:0-1047 GCF_006386435.1 Epinephelus moara | reverse complement strand
GTGAAAAACTAAATGTGGGACAAGTGCTGAAGGCTGACAGTGAAGGGAGCCGATAGCGGACTTGTGTCTCTTCATATTCAAGTCATGTAGAGCTCTGATGCTCTCTGCATTTTGTCTGTGGAGCCTCCAAACCTCACCTATTCACCGCCGTGGCCAGCACTGCTCAGCGGCTTTTCACACTCATTTCTCTCCTAAAATTACTTCAAATGCATCACAGCTCCACCAAAGCCGTTTTCCAGCAGCCCACCTGTTTGTTCAGGGACTCAGTGTAAAAACAACCATCTGCTGTTGTTGACTTTGGAATAAACTGAAGTTATTTTGGTCGCAGCAAACACACTGATGATGGCCGCCGTTTAGTCAGACTTGTATCAGAGCTGCTGTGACCGTGAACATGTCCTCATTATTAATATTATTATTATTATTATTATTATTATTACTACTAGATTTTAAAGGACTCACTTCCAAATAAGCTGTGTAACAGAAAATACATGTTTTTAATAATAGAAATAAATGAATACATTTAGGGTAGCAGAAAAAAGTATGTGTGCACAAGCACCCTGGACAGGTTCCTCACACAGAGGGCCATGTACTGTGTGTGATTATATGTTAAATACATGCTCTTATCCCCTTTCCTCTTTGTCCACTTGTGGTGCAGTGTCTGCATATTTTGGGTTTGAATTGTTGCAGTCTGAGCTGGTTGATACACTGTAACTGGATCAACAAGATTCAACATGTTGTGTGCATTTTATCTATCATACTGAGGTGAAGAAGTATCCTTATATTTAATATACTAATGTTGCACATTACAAAGATATATATATATAACCTGCTGAATCCATCACGTCAAAGATTCCTCAAAAATTTAAATATATTTCACAAATGACCCAGTGATGCACTGAGATATCCTTAGTGACCAAAATCAGTGCAATCAACAAAACAAAACCTTTCTGCAGTGTGTTATAGGTCAGCTGCAAACCCAGACTCATCAGTGACATCAATAGCACAATTAGTTAAAGATAATAATAATAATAATGATAAAATTAATAA
>NW_026081419.1:0-1300 GCF_006386435.1 Epinephelus moara | reverse complement strand
CATATAACACGGTGTACCCACACACAGCCACAATAATTTTTTCCACCATTTTTTGAAATGTGCGTAACTACGTCGGTGACGTGGTTGGATATCAACGCTGATTGGATGTCGCGGCACAGCGTCACGCGATGTCGCTTGAAAAGTTCAAATTTTTCAACTTCAAGCGACACACGCGATGAGGCGATTGACGCGTCATCGCTTCATCGCGTCGCTCTTATCGCCTGAAACACGTCGCCCGAAGCGACATCGCGTGTCATCGCGTCATTTACATTGATTTTGAATGGAAACTTGTGGCGTTCATCGCGTCCATCGCGTTTGGTGTGAACGCACAGTAACATGTAAACCACTGCATTATTGCAGTTATGCCAACTACACACAACACACTTAAACATTAACTTACACACGGTAATGTTAACTTCAGCTAATGCTACAATAACATTACAAGGTAAATGTTACTCTTCTTATATGTAATATTTGCCAAATGTTGACATGTATGCAATTAGCTACCATCACTAACATTACTTTTATACTTACATCTAAAGTTTACCTTGAATTATGGAAGCTAACTTTGTTACCGGCGATTTAGCACGGCAAAGCCAGGGGCAGCGTTCAGTCAGGTTGCTGGTGTAGGTGGGCATGTACAGTATAGTGTCCACTTGCTCCCCCTCGCTCCTCCACAGCTCCACCCTCTTGCCCAAACATTTGCATGTCTGGCTCCAGCAATTCGAGATGGCGACAGCCAAAATGCCAAATTTGAGGCTTCAAAACGGCAGTCCACAATCCAGTGGTTGACGTCACGGTGGCTATGTCCATTATTTTTACAGTCTACGGCTCATTGCTGCTTGCAGCTTTGAATTATCTGTTATGTGTGACCAAAAGCAAAAAGGGAAAGCACAAAAGGGATGGCATGCACACAGATATTTTCAAATTTTCTATATGGTATGTAGCAGTGGCGGCTGCTGGTCTTTCAAGGAGGGGAAGCTCATTTTCGGCCTACATCATAAAATGTGTCCGTTTATTTATACGTAAATTTTACCCTCTGGGGCTGCTGCGAGAGGCTAGTGTGACCGCCTGTGAGTGCTTTGGGACGGTGGAGCGGCTCACAGCAGCACCCGCTGCTCGTTGGGGACAGTAACTGCAGAGCGACAGAAGTCAGAGTCACCAAACACGAGTACAGTCTCCAATAACACCAGAAAAAGATGCTAGATTTGTCGCTAGTCGTTTTTAACAAAGAAAAAGTCACTAAGAGGACTGGAAAAGTCTCCGGATCAACTCGGAACAACGGAATGAAACTTGAAAA
>NW_026081418.1:285-2008 GCF_006386435.1 Epinephelus moara | reverse complement strand
CTGTCCACCTGTCTGTCCTCCTGTCTGTCCTCCCGTCTGTCCCCCCGTCTGTCCCCCTGTCTGTCCTCCTGTCTGTCCTCCTGTCTGTCTCTTTTATCTTGTATTGAGGAGTCATTTTCTTCTGCCAGTGTTTTTGTGTTGAATTAACTTTATTTAATATTTATTTATTTAATCTATTTTTTTAATCATTTATTTATTTTGTTTCAGAATGTTGTTTTTCTGTAAACGTGTCTGAATAATCCCATCAGGGGGACAGACATGACACTAAACAGTCATTCATTCTCTGTAAACAGTCCTAATAGCCCCGCCCACAGCAATGATAGCCCCACCCACTCCCGGCCTGGGTGACTGACTGTAGGACTTCCTGTGTCCACAGGTGTTGTCATGGTGATGGTGGCTGTCAGGAACAGGACTGGGGAGCCTCTGATGGCGGACGTTGAGCGAGACATTCGTGAGAACATTGTTTGTTATGACGATGAAGGTGGAGGTGAGGAAGACACCGAGGCTTTTGACATGTTCACTCTGAGACACCTGAACACCAAACCAACCCCCCAAGACCACAACATCCACCAGGCCCACCCTATGGACAGGAACAGGCTGTTCCAGGGGTTCATTAGAGACCGACTGCAGGAAGCAGACCTGGACGTGACAGCGCCGCCCTACGATTCTCTACAGACCTACGCCTTCGAGGGCAGCGGGTCCACCGCCGACTCACTCAGCTCGTTAAACACGTTAAGTTCACTGAACTCGTTAAACTCGTTTGAGTCTGAGCAGAACTACGACTTCCTGAGGGAGTGGGGGCCCAGGTTCAGGAAGCTCGCAGACCTGTACGGACACCACGAGGGGGCGGGGTTTGCCTCATAGCCTCACACTGCACTTCCTGTTTGTCTTTTTGTGCTGTCTGAACTGGGTCTGGATCTGGATCGCAGTCCAGTCTCAGACCAGCAGCTCTGCTCGGGGAGAGATACCCAGCATGCATTTCTTTGGACTCTGAGGATCCTCCCTGAAGTCAGCCATTTTGTAGTTCTATCAGAGACCATGTTGTGTCCTCGAACTGAAACATGTTTGTCTCTTAATAAAGTTGTTTAGTTTAAAATCGTGTTTTAGAAAGTTTCTGCTTCATGTAACTAACGTCAGATTGCAGCTTTAAATGTTCGTATTTTGTTTTTATTTTACCAATGATTTTTAAAGGGATAGTGCAACCAAAAATGAAAATTCAGCCATTATCTACTCACCCATATGCCGATGGAGGCCCTGGTGATGTTTTAGAGTCCTCACATCCCTTGCGGAGATCAGCGGGGGGAGCAGCTAGCACACCTAATGGCTGACGGCGCCCCAGACTAACGTCCAAGAACACAAAATTGAATCCACAAAGTATCTCCATACTGCTCGTCCATAGTGATCCAACTGTGCTGCAGCCCCGACATAAAAAGTTGTTTGGAAAAACGTCATATGAACTCTGTTTTTAGCCTCACTGTAGCCTGTAGCTCTGACTGCTTCTCGGTGCTCCGCGCTCACGTGTGCCCGCCTGCGCGAGACCAGCGAAAGCATGAGCTTTGCTCACCCGTGTTTACATCACGTGACACGTGCACCGCAGGGAGAGACAACAGTAACCACAGTCGCTAAAAGATAATTTGCAGTACGGTCTTTTAGCAAAGGACAGCCCAACATGTCTAAAGACTTTGAAATTGAGGAGGAACAGCATTTCTTTGTTGAGCCGTAT
>NW_026081418.1:0-261 GCF_006386435.1 Epinephelus moara | reverse complement strand
CAGTCAGAGCTACAGGCTACAGTGAGGCTAAAAACAGAGTTCATATGACGTTTTTCCAAACAACTTTTTATGTCGGGGCTGCAGCACAGTTGGATCACTACGGATGAGCAGTATGGAGATACTTTGTGGATTCAATTTTGTGTTCTTGGACGTTAGTCTGGGGCGCCGTCTACCATTAGGTGTGCTGGCTGCTCCCCCCACGATCTCCGCAAGTGATGTGAGGACTCTTAAACTTCACCTGAGCCTCCATCGGCATATGGG
>NW_026081417.1:4065-11501 GCF_006386435.1 Epinephelus moara | reverse complement strand
GAAATGGTTTCAGCTTACAGAAATAGGAGGTCTGTGTCGCTACATTTCTGGGGAGGTGCATGTCAGGCTATGGCTTAAGGTACGCCGTCAGTTCAACGCAGAAGTATAGATTCCGCCTTAAACTCAAGGAATGGCTGATTAGAATTTGTTGGTCAGAGGTCAAGGTCACTGCTGCTGGAACAAAAATCCTCAGGTAAATACTGTAGCTATATCATTGTGATAAGGTGATGTGTAAATATTGTGCTTCCAGCTTGTATGACTGCCCCCAAACGGGCAAAAATCACTTAATCCATGTTCAAGCTCTGATTTATTCCATCTTAATAATTAATGTTTTTCTCATTAAAAATGCAGGTAGCAGTAGCTGCAGTGGATATACTCCTATGCTGTTGGGAAACTTCCTATTAAACTCTCCAACTTTCATCAGCAAACTCCTCTATGTTGGTCTCTTCTTTGTAAGCACAAGTATTCTCCTCACAAATGCGTTTTATGGAGCAGAGCCAATATACGTATAGAAATGAGTCCATTTTCTTTGAACATTGGTTTAACAGCAACATTCTGCTTGTGACGCAACTATTTGACAACTTTTGTATTCACGTAATGATTTCAAAGACATAGTATTCCTGTCTCCCAACGTGATTAACACTGTAGTAAATGCACTGCCAACTGGCATCATATCCATTAGACATTCACTTATTCCAAGAACAGTACTGCTAAATATAATTGGACAGATCAGACTCTTGATGGTGAGACATGTAGTCCTGTATTCACTCTTCCTTCCTGCCCAACAAAACCGAAGAGCTGCTTTTTAGGGTTATAGATAGATATTATCCAGAGAATTCTGTTATTTATAAATACATTCCTGATATAACTGACAAATGCACCTTCTGTAACAATATGGTAGAAACATTATAACACTTACTCTCTCAATATGTACATGTGACGATCTTCTGGACTGATTTACAGTTGGACAGTTCGACAGGAACATTTCCCTCAAAGAACCTGCTCTCTTAATAATTTTTTTTTTTTTTTAAATGTTTTTTCCCCCCCAAAATAAACAATATATAATTAATTTGCTCATTATCTTGGCTAATTTTTGTCATCATAAAACAAAATACTTTTTTGTAAAATTGCCCTCATATCCTTTTAAGAATCCCGCTGGGGTCGATGTCAGCAAAGGCATGTGGTCGCTAGAGGTTCCCACCACCGAACCAAACGGGATCAGATTCCTCAGGGGGCTTTAGGATAAGACAGTAGCCCCTTTTACACTGCCAGATTTTCCGCGAATGTTGGGCCGTTTTGCCGGCAAGCTGCAAGCACACAGAGCCGGATTGGCGAGTTGATCCGAGGCGCTTCGTAGGGTAGACATATTGGTGGAACCTTTTTAGTTTAAACAGACAGAGACGGCCTTCCGCCATGGGAGGAGCTGTTGATGACTTATGGGAGGAGCTGTTGATGACGCCGCACGTGTGAGCCACTGGCGATGGATAAACAGGAAACAGCTGATAGCAGGAATTAGTGAGCAGCTAGTAGCAAGAGGGAAACACAAACCTGACAGACACTGTAAAGATGAGCAACTGAGGAGACAAGGAATTGCGCGCCCTCCTTGTCCTCGCAAACGAAGAGGCCATTAACCGGCAGATGACAAGGATGGTGAAGAACGGGGCAACTTACGAAAGAATTGCCGAAGGACTGACCAGCTGCGCCTTCCCTCCCACGTCACTGTTTACGTCACACGCTGAGCTACAGGTTTTATTACTTGCTCACGCCCCCCATTGCCTCGAAACAGGCGCATTCTGAACAAGAGTAGGTAGGCGGCATTTTGCTGCACTCCCCGATTTTTTTTTTTATACTGCCAATGCTGAAAAAAGACTGATTGGGCTTTCCTGCAAATTTGCACAATGAGCTATGGCTAAGCCACGCCCCCCTCCACTCACTCGGACAAACAATCAACATTCAGTGACGGGCGCTATGGCAGGTGTCACAATACATGGCATTTCGCAGGAGGCAATTGATGATTTTTGGGGACATAACGATCAGATGTCAGTACCCATGTTTCCATCAGCCTGTTTAGATGCGCATATAGAAGTATCGCATCGGAAAATTATGATGGAAATGCCAAAATTTGAATGAAAATCCCCTGATTCGCACAAACTAAAATATGCTAGCTATAGCCGGGTTTTGGTTGATTAAAAAAAAAATGTTGATTCGCAAAACGGGGGATGGAAACAGTTATGTTTGAATTAAGTCTGACGTAGTGCACCTCTCTCCGTGGTGATATCCACACTCCGGGTTGGGAAGGCGATAATGCATTTACAAGCTGGTTGCCAACCGCCAGAAAACGTAGAAGAAGAAGAATGCAAGACTTGTTTTGTTTCTGGTTCTATGGAAAACTCGCGCGAGTTCGTAGTTTTCACCAAAGTCCGTACATTTAATGGAAACACACAGGATTCGCGTTTCTTTTAATGTGCATTTCCCAATGATTCGAATCACTTTTGGATGGAAACATAGCTAGTGAAAAGTAACCAAAATGGCCTAAACTACGCATTGGAGGGATATATTCATCATTTTATTGTTGAGAAGGTCGAGGAAAAGCTTAAATTACAAGCCAAAATTTACAGGTCACAGTGTACGCTTGTGAACCGCATCTTGTTGCCGTCACCATCAAAACAACAAGTTTAAAGTGCCACTGAAGTTAAGGTTTTTGGCTCAGAATATGAGAAAAGGATAACGGCCTTTTTACCATCTTTACCAAGAGTGTCTCTCCGTTAGTTTGGTGCTACAGTATTTACACTGAATCATTCAGCATAACGTTTGCCAACCTTTGTTATCTCTGCCATTACAGATAAGTTAATGAAGCTAAGCTCCAGAAGTTAACGTTAGCTTAACTAGAGCCCTTTGGACAACAGCTAACAATGATGTACGATCACCAAAGTACAAAACTAGAACAAAATAGGCTAATGAACTCCCAGCAAACAAGGTGACATGATGAACAACGCAGCTAGGAGCTAACGTTAGGCTAACTTTAGCTAACGTTAGCTAGAGATGTTAAAGATAACTTTATATTTCTTTCCAGCAAAGTGACAATATGTTGCCTCAAACACAATGTTGACTTACCTTAGAACAGATGTAGACATCATTGTTAATCTTATTCACGTTGAGTTGATGTTGTGGTCTAACGTTACCACACAACTTTATCCAAAGGAGACACTTTTCTCGGTTGAGATGTGGTTTAAAGTGTAAAAAATACACCTGGTCGCCCAGCCTCTCAGGATACCTTGTGTCAGAGTTGCATGTACCCCATGCACACCGTTTGACCATTTTTAAACTTCAAATCTCAGAAAAAGCTCATAAAACCGAACAAAACTGACTTTCTGTAATGCATTTCAATGGACGTCCAGGTAGAGAATGTCTGAGTGTATGGGAATGGCTATACGCACTGTGATTGGCTCATCGCATTTGAGGGCGGGGCTTAGCCATTGGTCAATTCCTATCTAAAAAGGGCTAGTAACCCCGGAATCTAAGCCAAGATCTCAACGGTGCACGTCTCAAGCCCGTTGGAGACGGGAGGTTCCAGACGTAAAAGTGAATTCTTCTGTCCTTTTAAGAATTCAGATTTATATATATCATAAAACAATATCAAACTTAAAATTATGTAATAAAAAACTGACCGAAACAATTGATTTATGCATATCTTACAATTTTATAACCAATTAGGTAAACCCTGTGTGTGTGTGTTTTCATTGTGTTCATTTGTGTTTTTTATTATTATTTATTTTTTTGTTTTTTTTACTTTTGTTTTGTATGGTTACATTTATCACTAAGAGTGTGCCTATTACATTGTTTTCATTTATGATTTATGATCATTGCTCTCCACCTTATGTGCAAAGTGAATGTAACCACCAAAGTAGCATCAGTGGAGTCAGGGAGATGCCTATTTCAGCAGACTTTAAATTTACTAGCTCATCAAATGACATGTTATACAAACTGAGTCAATAAATCTCTACCTTTGTAACATGTTCCACCCGTCCTGTGTCAGTGGGATTAACGTGGTTAAAATGAAACACAAATTAAGAGCAGTCTATATTCTGTTCAAGAGGGATACTTCTCAGATGTTTTATATGTATGTATGAATATATTTTGTTTGTTTGTGTGTGTGTGTGTGTGTGTGTGAGCAGGGATGACAGACCATGGATGTGCACATTCTGTGTATTCAGAACCTCTCAGTCGTGGCTTTACCCAGATCAGCAGAAGAAGGAAGAGGTCATGTCTCGCCAGATATCCCAACGCATGCTGGTGAGCACGCCGTCTGACTCTGTGTCCCCACATCGTAACGCCTGCCTCTCTGACACACCGCCGCCTCTCACCTCCTCTTCTCTTACATCAACAGCAATGCCAGTATCTCCTCCTGTATCTGTGCAGTGCTGATGGGGAACAAATATTTGCCACCAACCCATGCCTCTACGTGAGTCTCTGTCTTGCTCCTCTCATGCACCTGTTTACTGTCTTCATATTTGTGGGAAATAATACAGATAAATAGGAATGACGCTGTCCTCAGGTGCTTATGATGGTCTGAAGCTCGTGTAAACACACAAAGTTGTTGCAGAGTGTTGAGTATTTCATTCATTTCTGCTCAGCACCCACAGTTGCAAGATTACTCCACTGTGATCAAGACTCCCACGTGGCTCGGTAAAGTTGCAGACAAACTCCAGGAGCAACTCTACCAGACGGTTGGAGAGTTTGTGTCTGACGTCCAGCTCATTTTCAACAACTGTGCCACGTACAACCGAGTAAGTAACAAGAAAGAACCTCACACAATCTCACTTCAAAAGGTCCGAACTATCCCTTTAAAAAAAAGGAGGTTTTCATCAACAGTTAAGTACATGTTTTAAGTATGTATTTTAGTGACATGGACTGTTGTGTTCTTTTGCAGGACAACGCTGAATTCCTTGCCAAGGGCAACGGACTGAAGGAGTTATTCGATGGAGAATTTAAAAGTGTGTTCAACATCAGTGATAACTGATGACGGGTAAACGGTGTTCTATTTTCATACTCAGTAACTTTTTGGGATAGGTTAAGAAATTATGTAATGAGCCCTGTGGTATATGTCTTTCTGACTGATGCCTCATCTGCAGTCACAGTATTTCAGAATAATAATCAATAAGAGGTAAAGGTACTTTAACTGGAATTAAGTCAGACAGAAATGATCCAGTTTAACTTGAGGTCTTTTTGCGGTAAGGATACTTGCAGTGACAGAGCTATTAGTGGCCGAGTTGCATTGTGGGTAATGTAGCCGCCAGGTTTTTCATGGATGCAAATTGTCGCTGGAATAATAATAATAGGACAATATCTGTTGTTCTGATTTTGATCCAGTGTTACAGGAGAGTAATGCTGAATGAGCAGAGCAGTCAGGTTACTGAACTTTTAAAAATACTGTAGTTTGATTAAAGTGAGTGTCACTACCAGGGCTGGGTTAAAATAATCGATTCATCCAATCCAAATCGATCTTCATTTGAATGACACTATATCGATTCATAAAATCCCAGATTGATCTTTTAATATGTATGTTTCCCCACAGATGTGTGAAGCTTTAACCACGTTAATCTCGCCATTAGTAAACGAGCCGCGGCGCTTAATTATTAACTTTCAAAGTCTTGAGAAGCTCCGAAGTTACCAGCTCCTTTATCTGTAACTGTAACTGTGTCATTTATTATCATGCTGCAGCAGCCTGCTGTGTGTGCGTCGGTGCTGCTGCGCCACTTCTAAGGGCTTTAACGCCTGGGAAACGTGAGGTCGGATTCTTGGGACTACTTTTGTGCCTTTTTTTTTTATGCAAGCTTTCACGAGTGTGGCGGTAGGTTGCGTCTGAGGTTGCTAAGCAACCTTAAGCACCGAATCATATTCTGTTTACCTGAAATCCTGAGTGCAGAGCTGATCTTTCTTCCAGGAGCTGTTTATAAGTGTGTAGGCCTGTCGTCTGTGGGACAGATGTAAAGCTCTGGGTGGCCCTGCACTAACATGATCAACTTCATATTTATCACAGACTGATATTTAGGGGTGAAGTGAAAGATATCTGCCGGCTGTGATTTGTTGGTCCTCGTCACATGACATGGTGCATGCTGCTGCGTTCCTCAAGTTAAACTCTCAGTTTATCTCAGGGCGCAGCCGTCACACCCTGAAAAATGGGCGGTCAGGAACGCGTGCACGGTGCAACGGCGTCTATATTGAAAACGGTGAATTTGAGGGCCCAAAAAACGCGGCATGTGTACGGCCCCTTTCGCACACACAAATACTGAGTAGAGATGTTGGGGTGGAGACAGAAAAGTGAAGTTAACTTGAGCTGAGGACAGGACAATACAGCTGATCAGCAACATGTAAACATGAAGAAAAGTGATATTTCAGTCTGCTCTGTCTGCAGTCTCTCGTCCACCACCACTGATATTATGTAATAAACAAGCACAGACACTTTACAGCTAATAGCAAATTGTTACTAACAAGCTGAAACGACAACAAATTTTTATGTGTCAGGGTTTAGCTCAGTTTGTCTCGTATCTTAAAACTTACCGGTGGTCATGTGACCTGTGGTCATGTGACCTGCAGGTAGTGAGTCTCCTCAGCAGCAGAGAGGACAGCAGGACTAATACTGACTGATGTCTGTGTTCTTTATTCTTTCTAAACTTCACTCAGTATTGTGATGTCAGGAATATGATTTATTTTATTGACATTTTTATATTGTGACTTTGCTGTTTTAATATTGCTGTTGCTGCTCTAGAAACATTTAGTTTTAAAATATTCACTTTTAATTCTGTTCTGAATTTATTCTTTTTTAACAATAATTAGTTCTCTGAGAATCTCTTTCACATACTAGCAAAAACTGGTATTGTAACTGAAATATCCCCAATCGAATCGATATCAAATAGAATCGAATTGAATCGGGACCTTGTGAATCTAAATGGAATCTATTCAGGAAATCAGTGGTGATACCCAGCCCTAGTCACTACAGTACTTGTGAACAGTGAACTTATCATGTTGGGATGATCCTCAGCACATGATGAGATTTCAGAACAGTTGAAACTGCTTATAGTGATCACGGGTCATATTCATCACTATAAACAGATGATTATTTTCCTTATTTCTCACACAGGTTACCATCTCATTGACATGTGCAGTCTATATTTATGACATGAATAGAAAATAAAAAGCACAGCTTTGCCATTTACTGAATTTTATTGACTGTTTAAAATACAGCACAACTGTTTCATTCCATGACCGGGCATTATCACATGACGAGGTCGGCTTTAATCGCAGGTGCTTCCCTGTGTGTATTCATTTTCTGTCTCCATGACTAGCAGCTGTAAAATGACTTTCTTTTATCTGTCATGATTTCAATGTGCACGCGGCACCAGCCTCAGGTGGTCAGTAAAGTAAAATAATAATAA
>NW_026081417.1:0-3698 GCF_006386435.1 Epinephelus moara | reverse complement strand
TTTAAATTAATTCTCTAGAAGTTCTCATGTATGTGGATGTGGACGACTTGATTACTGTTAGCAAATTATTTAACAGCATTTGTAAAGGAACGATTGTGTCCCAAGCTTTTTGAGGTAGATCACTAATTGTGATCTTTTTATCACAGTATAATATAATTCTACTACAGTGCATTTTGTTTACTCCTAAAGGGTGCAATATAGTCAGTGCCTTTCTTTATTGATGTAACAAACATTTTTAATATTTCTGTGTTTTTATTAAACAGGAGTTTGTACAATGGAGACAAACTATTTTATATTAGTACTTTAAAGTTAAGTAAAAATTAATTTTCTGTGTGTCGCGTCAAACCTTCTTTTTATTGACATGTTTCCTCTGATGTTGCACCACATGTGAGGAGAGTGTCAAGATGTATGTATTATGACAAAAGTCAGTATTTGACTTTGTATTTGTCTGAAACGTTCATCATGCAAATGATCAAACAGGATTTTCATGTAATTCCACAGTATTTCAGGTATGAATCAGTTGCACTCTGTCTGTCTCTGATCTGTCGCCGGTGGATGTTTGTTTTTAAAATAAAATATATATGTACATCTTTAAAGACGTCTCATTTTGATAAACCTGCCTCTTTAATCATCTCAAGACCCCTCAGATTTTGTTTGGCACCTGAGCTACTGATAGAGGATACATACATGGGATGGAAGTGAGCACAGAATTGAAGTAGCGTAAAAACGGGATGAAGAGTGAGACATGCTCATATTCTATCTAACAGAGGTTTGCAATGAATCAGTTCAGCTGGCAATTTGTTTATGTCAGTTATGTTTATTCAGCTTTAATACTAATACTGAACAAAAGATCATAAGCATTAAGGACACAATCAAGAAATGTGTGAAAAATGGGGATAAAGGGGAAAAAAAGAAAAAAAAACTTTAAAAAAACCCTTGAGAATACTTAAAACAGTTAAAATTCAAGCAAACCCATCAGTTGAAACAAGAACAGATGGGAGTGAGATAGGATCTAAAAAATTTTTTAAATTGCCGTGAGGATAAAAATGAGGTAAACTGTAGATTCTGCATGAATGAGAACATAGATATTCTAAATATTGAGGGGGCTGTGTCCCCTGCATCCCCTCGAAATCTACACAGATAGCAATAGGTTAATATAAGGAGGTAAAAAAAAACAATGCTGGCCTGCATAGATGGATTACTGTCTTACCAGGCAGAGGCCCAGGGGCCCAAAATGTTAGAGCCACCAACACACACACAAAAAACACAATATTACCTCAATGAGACCCAAACTACTACAAAAAGACACAAAACAACTACAAGGAGACACAAAATGTCTACAAAGGTATTCAAAACAACCAAAAAAGAAACCAAAGTACCTCAGAGACACAAAAAGACCATAGCAAGACCACAAAATGACCTAAAAAAAAGACACAAAATGACCTAAAAAAAAGACACAAAATTACCTCAGGGAAACCCGAACTACTGTCACAAGGTGAGACAAAGTGACTACAAAGCGACACAAAACAACCAAAAAAAAAGAAACCAAAGTACTTCAAAGAGACACAAAAAGACCACAGAGAGACACAAAGTGACCACAGGGAAACCCGAACTACTACAAAAAGACACAAAACAACCACAGGGTGACACAAAGAGACACAAAATGACCACAAAGAGACACAAAATGACCACAAAGAGATACACAAATACCTGAAGGAGACCCAAACTACTACAAAAAGACACAAAACAACAAAAAACCCAGAGTACCTCACATAGAGACACAATAACCACAGAGAGNCGTGTTGTAACATGTTCCCTGCAGGAGTCACTCTGTGGTAGATGACGCCCCCCTGTGGCCACTGACCGGAACTGCGACTTATCAGCTGAAGGTAAAACTCCTCCAACTTTCACTTTCGAAACGTCATCAAAAGGAGGAAATTAGACCACACTGCGGGCAGAGGGTTGTGCTGTGAGTAGATCCGCTCTGATCGGACTTGGAGAGACTCCCGCCTGTTTTAAGCTGCTTTGTTTTTATATGTGACACAGTACAGTGAGCTGCTGCGTCATTTTTACTTGAACTGTCTAAACCCTGAATTTTGGAGCAGGACAGTGTGTAGAGGGAGGAACTGCAGCGGAAGGAGCCTCCATAAATCACTTTACTCAGTGCCACACTGTGGATGTGACACTTCCTGACCTGTGGAGCAGCTGTGGTCTCTCTGGGGTCTCTCTGGTGTGTGTGCAGAGGTTTGGGTGGAGGTGGTTGCAGCCAGGAGCATGACGGAGCCGACGTTCTGGATGGAGAAGGAAGAACTCCTTCGGTTCTTCCGCCGCCATAAAACTGAACTGTCCTGCATGGAGAACCCGCACATCTTCCTCAGCCAGCTCAGAGATCACGACCTGATCCCGGAGGACAGATACCAGGTACGTTAGTGAGGTGTTACGCAGTTGTTGTTGTTCTGATCTTCCTCACACACCCTCAGATACAATACAATACAAATTTATTTATATAGCACATTTAAAAACAACAGCGTTGACCAAAGTGCTGTACATCAAATATAATATACAAAAGTCAATATATAAAACACAAGAAAAGAAAACACAAAATAAGACAACAAAAGGCTGCCAACTCTCATACAGGGGCAGAGAAGGCCGACGGAAACAGGTGGGTTTTTAAACGAGATTTAAAAACAGGGGGTGTATCTGCCAGTCTAACCTGGAGGGCAGCTCAGTCCGGAGTTTGGGGGCCACACTTGCAAAGGCTCTGTCTCCCCTCTGCGCTAACATTGTTCTTGGGACAAGAAGAAGTGATCTGGTCGTCGATCTCAATGACCGTGATGAAACACATTTTTTCAAAAGGTAGGATGGGGCCAGCCCATTCAAAGCCTTAAAAGTAAACAATAAAATCTTAAAGTGGATTCTAAAATATACAGGAAGCCAGTGGAGGGACTCCAATACGGGGGAAATGTGCTCTCGCCTGCGTGCTCCAGTTAATAGTCGAGCAGCAGCATTCTGGACTAACTGGAGTCGAGAGAGGGAGGCCTGAGAAACACCAACATAAAGGGCATTACAATAATCAAGTCGGGTGGAGACAAATGCGTGAATAACCCTCTCAAAATTATTAAAAGAAAGGAAAGGCTTAACCCGTCTCGTGATGGCGGGAACAGCCTGCAGGCTACAGGAACAAACAGGAACACAGATTTTAATATCTCTGTAAAAGCGGCAGACTGGAGATGAAACATGCCTCTGGAGTTTTGCCAAGAGTTGTGTCTGCCCGCCATATGTGCATGCATTCCTCGGGAACGCGCTCAATGTAAACTACCAGGCATTGTAGGGGAGACCGGGTCGGTTGTCACAGTGCTTATTTTGTATTGTTCAACAATGTACAAACAAATGTCAGTTATAAAAGGAACACAACAACAACAACAACAACAACAACAACACATGAGAGCTGAAACAAACTGTGCTGAAAGACGAACAAATAATAAAGTAAGAATTGAGATTAGAAAACAACAAAAACAAGAAAAAAGCAGTTCACTTCACATCAGAGGTTTCATCAAATATTTATTTGTAATATTCTAAAAATGTGTAAGTTTGTTGTTGTTCAGAAGAGTAAAGCAGCAAAAGCTTTTGAAATCCTTGGTCATATTTTCCAGCAACAAAATCGTATCTTAAATGCCCCTGAAATGTTTTGAACTTTG